>NC_056750.1:88326192-88441047 GCF_019279795.1 Protopterus annectens
TGCAGCACATGGAATGACATGTAAGAGGTACTGCTACAGTACAGAATCACAGTGCCACTGCTGCTCATGGGATTTTATGTGAGAGTTACTGCTACAATACAGCTTCACATTGTCACTGCTGCACATGGGATGTCATGTGGGAGGTACTGCTACAATACAGCATCACATTGTCACTGCTGCACGTCGGATGTCATGTGAGAAATACTGCTACAATACAGCATTACAGTACCACTGCTGCACATTAGATGTCATGTGGGGGTACTGCTACAATACAGCATCACAGTGCCACTGCTGCACATTGGATGTCATGTGGGAGGTACTGCTACAATACAGTATCACAGTGTCACTGCTGCACATGAGATGTCATGTGGGAGGTACTGCTACAATACAGCATCACAATTCCACTGCTGCACATGGGATGTCATGGGGAGGTACTGCTACAATACATCATCACAGTGTCACTGCTGTACATGGGATGTCATGTGGGAGGTACTGCTACAATACAGCATCACATTGTCACTGCTGCACATTGGATGTCATGTGAGAGGTACTGCTACAATACAGCATCACAGTGCCACTGCTATACATGGGATGTCATGTGAGAGGTACTACTACAATACAGCATCACAGTGCCACTGCTGTACATGGGATGTCATTTGGGAGGTATTGCTACAATACAGCATTGCAGTGCCACTGCTGTACATAGGATGTCATGTGGGAGTTATTGCTATAATACAGTATCACAGGGTCACTGCTGCACATGAGATGTCATGTGAGAGGTACTGCTACAATACAGTATCACAGTGCCACTGCTGCACATGGGATGCCATGTGGGAGTTGGTGCTACAATACAACATCACAGCACCACTGCTGCACATAGGATGTCATGTGAGAGGTACTGCTACAATACAGCATCACAGTGCTACTGCAGCACATGGGATGTTATGTAAGAGGTACTACTACAATACAGCCTCACAGTGCCACTGCTGCTCATGGGATGTCATGTGAGAGATACTGCTACAATACAGCATCATAGTACCACTACTGCACATTGGATGTCATGTGAGAGGTGCTGCTACAATATAGCATCACATTGCCACTGCTGCACATGAGATGTCATGTGGGAGGTACTGCTACAATACAGCATCACAGTGCCACTGCTGCACATGGGATGTCATGTGAGAGGTACTGCTGCAGTACAGCATCACAGTGGACTGCTGCACATGGGATGTCATGTGGAAGGTACTGCTACAATACAGCATCACAGTGCCACTGCTGCACATAGGATGTCATGTGGGAGTTGGTGCTACAATACAACATCACAGCACCACTGCTGCACATAGGATGTCATGTGAGAGGTACTGCTACAATACAGTATCACAGTGCCACTGCAGCACATGGGATGTCATGTAAGAGGTACTACTACAATACAGCCTCACAGTGCCACTGCTGCTCATGGGATGTCATGTGAGAGATACTGCTACAATACAGCATCATAGTACCACTACTGCACATGGGATGTCATGTGAGAGGTACTGATACAATACAGCATCCCGGTACCACTGCTGCACATGCAATGTCATGTGAGAGGTACTGCTATAATACAGCATCACAATGCCACTGCTGCACATGAGATGTCATGTGAGAGGTATAGCTACAATACAGCATCACAGTGCCACTGCTGCACATGGGATGTCATGTGGAGGTACTGCTACAATACAGCATCACAGTGTCACTGCTGTACATGGGATGTCATGTGGGAGGTACTGCTACAATACAGCATCACATTGTCACTGCTGCATGTTGGATGTCATGTGAGAAATACTGCTACAATATACAGCATCATAGTATCACTGCTGCGTACATTCAGTCTATGCTTTTGAAGACAGATAATTGTCAGAATTTATGGTGTTAAGTCAAAAGTATTCAAAGTGGACATAGGACTTTAGCAAGGATGATTCTTAACTACCCTCCTGTACTTCCTTTTATGGGACTAGATATCAATGCACAGACATCTGAAAAGTATTTAGTTTGGAGACCTAAGGGTTACATTTTCATTTGTAGAGGATGCCCTCTTAGACTCAACTGATTGTGATCTCTAGCATTAATTACAATGTTTTACTCTAAGTGCAAAGCAATTGTGGTGAGGGTCAACACATCTAAATGCTGCTGTATCAGTCTGAGTGAATTGTACGATTGTCTTTCAGTAAAACTTTCACAAATACTGCATTAAGTCATTGATGGTCAATTCTAGAAGGGAGGGTTGGGTTTCTCTAAGACACTTGGGAATTAATTTGACTAGGCTGACAGATAAATGAAAGGGGGTCTTCATTTAGGCACCCATCAGTGGCTCATCATTTTTATGTATCCCTAAAGCTGCTGTGTATGCCCAGTAACTTACTCAGGGTTCAGAATGCAATGGGCATCAGCAAGGGTATGTCACTCACTTCCATGAATTATGTTACCCCCCCAGGATAGTCCTGCCCCACTTGAAGCCAGCACTCCTGTAGGTATTATGTCTGTGCTGTGGGTTCAACCACAGGAACATGCACCCTGAACATGTACTCTCACACTCACCCCTAAGGACAGATAAGCTGGTAAAGACACATCTCTTCTCTCCACTCCTTCCCTCCCCAGTTCCAGTCTAATCCATGAATAAAACTTTGGTCACCTGGGAGATAGTCAGAGCTTTATCCCATTATGCCAAGAGACCTGGCCTAGTGGCACTATGTTAGGAGCATCCAGAACAATAAAGAGAAGAATGTGGTCAGATGGATAGCACATGGAGGGGAAATAAAGACATTCTATATTAAATTGAGTTAAATGTAATTTTTCATAAAAAAGTTTGTTGCTTTGAGTAAAGCTTGCAGCATGTA
Organism: Protopterus annectens; assembly: GCF_019279795.1. NCBI lineage: Eukaryota > Metazoa > Chordata > Ceratodontiformes > Protopteridae > Protopterus > Protopterus annectens. Next base: position 88,329,069 of record NC_056750.1, read on the forward strand.
AAATGCACGGAATGCAAAAATAAACTGTAAAAAATATGCAACAGATTTCAGTGGAAATGCATCAACACTGTTTAATATTAAAACTGACTTTAGTTTTCCAATGTCCACATATTTGGTGAGTTTAAAATTCAGTGTCCCTTGATCAGAAGAGTGTTCCTTGAAATTATGTGTGTACAGGTGTGTGTTTGTGTATGCTCATTTATTTATGTGTGTGTGTGTGTGTGTGTGTGTGTGTGTGTGTGTGTGTGTGCGTGTGTGCGTGTGTGTGTGTGTGTGTGTGTGTGTGTGTGTGTGTGTGTGTGTGTGTGTGTGTGTGTGTGTGTGTGTGTGTGCACGCGTAAATATATATAAAATACATTTGTCTAGTTTCAGTTACTTTTTTAAGATACCACCTGAAGGCATTGGATTAAGATCAAGTGGGTAAGATCCTATGGAGGTGAGTAACCATAGCTTGGCCTTGCAGGCTTTTGGAGCAGCAGGTGTTGCCTATTATTTATGGCAGCAGTTTAAATTTACTATATGATATTAAAGCCAAATGGCCCTTTGCATATTATGTGCTTTCAGTAGTGCAGGTCAAGAAACAGTAGCCACTATATCTTACATATAGGTTATTTACAGTTGTAACAGATTTATATACCCATTCATCACAAATAAGTCATGGTATTCACCCCAAAAGAAGTGAAATACACACAGCAGATGAAAGGTGGGCAACTACTATATGTAGAAGATATTAAATATCAGTGAGACATGTTCACAAGTGAAGCTAGAGAACCAGTCAATGAGTACAAAGGGTGCAATAGTTGCAGTACTGCAGGTACTGTATCTAAATGTGATGCTGATGAGGTACAATAGTGGCAGTACTGCAGGCACTATACCTACATGTGTTGCTGATGGGGTACATTAGCAGCAGAAATGCAGGCTCTGTACCTCAGTGCAGTGCTGATGGGGTGCAATAGTGGTAGTACTGCAGGCACTGTACCTAACTGTGGTGCTGATGGGGTACAATAGTGACAATATTACAAGGACTGTACCTCAATGTGGTGCTGATGGGGTACTATAGTGGCAGTACTGCAGCCACTGTACCTAACTGTGGTGCTGATGTGGTACAATAATAGCAGTACTGCAGGCACTGTACCTAAATGTGGTGCTGATGGGGTACAATAGTGGCAGTACTGCATGTACTGTACCTAAATATGGTGCTGATGTGGTACAATAGCGGCAGTACTGCATGCACTGTACCTAAATTCAGTGCTTGTATAGTAGAATAGTGGCAGAACTGCAGAGACTGTACCTAACTGTGGTGCTGATGTGGTACAATAATGGCAGTACTGCAGGCACTGTACCTAAATGTGGTGCCGATGGGGTACAATAGTGGCAGTACTGCATGTACTGTACCTAAATATGGTGCTGATGTGGTACAATAGTGGCAGTACTGCATGCAATGTACCTAAATTCAATGCTTGTATAGTAGAATAGTGGCAGAAGTGCAGAGACTGTACCTAACTGTGGTGCTGATGTGGTACAATAGTGGCAGTACTGCAGGCACTCTACCTAAATGCAGTGCTGATATAGTAGAATAGTGGCAATACAGCAGAGGCTGTACCTAAGTGTGGTGCTGATGGGGTACAATAGTGACAGTAATGCAGGCACTGTACCTAAATACAGTGCTGATATAGTAGAATAGTGACTGCAGAGACTGTACCTAAATGTGGTGCAGATGCGGTGTAATTGTAGCAGTACTGCATGTACTGTACCTAAATGTGGTGCTGATGGGGTACAATAGTGGCAGTACTGCAGGCACCATACCTAAATGCAGTGCTGATATAGTAGAATAGTGGTAGTACTGCAGAGACTGTACCTAAATGTGGTGCTGATGGGGTACAATAGTGACAGTACTGCAGGCACTGTACCTAAATACAGTGCTGATATAGTAGAATAGTGACTGCAGAGACTGTACCTAAATGTGGTGCAGATGGGGTGTAATTGTGGCAGTACTGCATGTACTGTACCTAAATGTGGTGCTGATGGGGTACAATAGTGGCAGTACTGCAGGCACCGTACCTAAATGCAGTGCTGATATAGTAGAATAGTGGCAGTACTGCAGAGACTGTACCTAAATGTGGTGCTGACGTGGTACAATAGTGGCAGTACTGCAGGCACTGTATCTAAATGTGGTGCTGATGGAGTGTAATTGTGGCAGTACTGCATGTACTGTACCTAAATGTGGTGCTGATGGGGTACAATAGTGGCAATACTGCAGGCACTGTATCTAAATGTGGTGCTGATGGGGTATATTAGTGGCAGTACTGCAGGTTGTTGTTGTTGTGTCTTTCGGCTTTTCCCGGTTAGGGTTCACCACAGTGGATCTTCGGTCTGCTAATGATTGGCAGTAGATTTTTACATGCTGAGTTGCCAGCCCTGATGCACAACCTTCAATGAAGGTACGCCCATTCATGCATGTCTCTACACAGAAGACGCTCTAGCTGAGAATCGAACAGGACGTCTTACTGTGAGGCGACAACGCTACCACAGCACCATCACCACAGGAACTGTACCTAAATATGGTGCTGATGGAGTACAATAATGGCTGTACTGCATGCACTCTACCTACATGGTGTGCTGATGGGGTACAATAGTGACAGTACTGCAGGCTCTGTACCTCAATGTGGTGCTGATGATGTACAATGGTGACAGTACTGCAGGCACTATACCTAAATATGGGGGTCTACTTTATTTAAATGAAAACACGGTATGTCGAATGCTACTCCATCGACACATATACACTGAATTGCAAAATAATCGAATGCACGAAACTGCAAAACTCTAAATACCGAATTGTCATACTTGGCCAACCCCACCGCCCGAAACATACTATCCACCCAAACAAAATAAATAAACCACAAACATACACCAACCAATACCCTAAACTAAACACTACATACACCTCTATCTATGCACTATCCTTAAGCCCTCCCTAACCTTATGGTCCGTAACTACCGCACACTTACCCTACGGAGCTATACCCAAACAAAATAAATAAACCACACACATACACTAACCAAACCCCTACTTTAAACTCCACACTAAATGTTAAATACATTACCCATCTTACATTACTTATCTATGCACTTACCTTAACCCGCACCCTAATCCTAATCCTACTGTCCGTAACTATCACATGCTTACCTTATGGATCTGTAGCTCAGAAAGGCCAATCAAAACACTTCAACATTTCGAATTTCGTGATAATTTCACAGTTTTGTGCATTCGATTATTTTGTGGTTCGGTGTATATGTGTAGATGGAGTGGTATTCAACGTAACGCATTTTCATTTAAATAAAGTAGACCCAAATATGGTGGCCATGAGGTGCAAATGTGGCAGTACTGCAGGCACTGTACTTAAATGTGGTGCTGATACAAGTGAGAGGAAGAGTAAAGCTTTTAGGTTACATGACAATCTATGAGGATGTTAATTTAATCCCCATCAGTACTCATGGTGGTGACAATCTTGGATAATGAGTGTGGAAAGGAGACTGCATACACAAGTGGCAGAAATGAGGTTGTATTGTAGGGCTCACTCTCTGCAAAACAATGAGAGGTTTAGCATTTAGGGAGGCTCTCAGACTACAGTCATTGCTCTTCTGGGTTGAGAGGAATCAACTGAGATATTTTGGCCACTGGATTTGTACCTGATGCCAGGCCCCAAGTCAGACCCAGGGTGCACTGGAGGGATTATATCTCTCAGCTTCCCTTGGGATAACTACTGATCCCACAGGACAAATTGTAAGTGTTCCTGAAGATAAGGAAGTCTGTTCTTGGCTGCTCAGCTAAATTAAGTTGCAATCCTTACCAGGGCAAATGGTTTAGAAAATGGATAGATGTTTGCATGTGTACATGTATAGTTACTTACAAGTAAACAAATACATTTTTATTTTACAATTCCAAACATTGAAAATGTTATCTAATTTTAAGTTAAGATACCTGACTTACTACTCTGATTAGAAATTTCACCTTCAGCACATGAGACACAGATGAAACAGCAGGTAGGTTTTCCTCTTTGGGGAGCCATCCTGTAACCTGGGAGACAATTTTCACTGCAGACAGACCTGAAGGCCTATTAATAAGAAGAAAGATTTCACATATATTCATTATATTCAAAAAAGTGAAAGATTTAGAATTGGTTTGTTCAATAAAATAGACTTACACTTCAAATTTGCTTAGGAAAAACTGAATTTTACAAAATAATTTGAATACATCTGTTAACCAAGTAAAGTGGTATTTTACATATTTTTTTATGAAATTGGCATGGACCAATAGGTCGAGGGCAAAGATAATATAACTATATAACATATATGGAGAGTTTAAATTAGTAAACTAACCAGCATGTTTCTAACATAAGACTTCAGTGCCCATAGAAAAAGCAAATAGAGATGGAATGAACATGCACACTTTACAAAGACACTAACCTTGGGCCAGGCCACACACAGGTGTGAGAGAGAAACTTGAATGTCTGAGTCACTGTGCTACCTTAAAGGATCTTAATCAGTATTTTCATTGTCTATTTTTTTTTTAATTTCTCTATATGCTTAGGGTTGACAGGAATGGATGCCACTCCTAAATAAGAGGACATTTAATGTTCATACAATTAGTATTCCTGCAGCCTTTAATGTTTGTCAAGAATGTTTATTTTTACTTCCACAATATAGCCAGAATTACCTCCTTCTGCAGTTCATATGGAGTTATCTATACTGGAAACATATTAAGCATGCCTGAAAATTATCTTTATTAGCCCTGTTGCTTCTAATACTGTTGGGGCTTTCTGGGTGTCTTTACTCCAGATTATCTGCCTTTTGCTTACATGTCCTGATATTTTATTACTTTGTGTCTGCCAGTATGCAAAGCTCAATAATCTCCCTCTGTAGCTATTTATGTGATAATTGCTACTTTTGTCCTTTTGTTCTTTGATTATTGTATTTGTTTTTCTTGTTTCTACTTTTTTGACTGTGGGCTGTTGGTATTGGATAATCTCATATGATCTGAACTTCTTTATTTTTGGTAAGCCTTTGTGGTTCATATTTCCCATGTGTCTCAGCTACCTGTATATTGTAGTCCTTTCACAATCCACAATGCAAAGTTTTGTCATATTATTGTGTGTTTCAGTATACAGACCTGAAATCATGAGGACAGACCTGAGACCATTACAACAAGCAAAAAGATGTGCAACAACTTCTAGTTCTGTGAAACAGAACCTACATTTGTCTGTATCTCCCACTTGCTCTATAGACTTTGTAAAACTAATATGTACATACCCTTCTGTCTTGAGCTGCCATTACTAACCTTTCATCTCTGGGTATAAATGTACCTCTCCTTAGCCATTTATGCATCAAATGTTGCTCAACGTGTGGCTGTGCAGTAGTTCTCTGTACTTGCCACAATAATTTTGGGTTTTCCATTTTTGACTTGTTCTGTTGTCACATGTTTGTGTCTGCTTCTGATCTGATTTCCATTCTCACTCCTTTCCAAAACACTTTTGCAAATCTCCATAAAGTTAACATCTTGAAGCCTTTAGTGCCATGCACTCAAATGCAATTATCTTACAGCCAAGGACTTGGGCATCTTGTAGCACCTAGTCCCAGGTGTTCAAATATTACCTCACAGCCACAGACTCTGGCACCTTGTAGCTTGCCTTTCACACTCAAAATCTAGTACAGGTTCAGGTGAGGTGTGACAGCTGTGGGGAGAGAGTGGAGCTGACACACCTCACCTGAATAAAGTAGCAGAGTTTGAACAAGGTTGTGCAGCTGCCTTGGGGTGGGAGTGGAAGGGGTGGGAGCTAAGATTAGGGTTTTAGGCAATGATCAGTAGGGGTATTTAGATTTATGAAGCAGGAGGGGAGTTTAGAGTTAGGGTATGATCACGGACTTTAGGTTTAGGAAGCAAAAAAGGAGTTTTAGGTTTAGGGAATGGGAAGAGAGTTTAAGGTTATGGAGAAAAAGTGGAAGTTTTGGGTTAGTGAGCAATTAAGGGCTTTAGTTGTGCAGGGAGGGGCAATAGAGTTTTAGGGTTAGGGAATGATCAGGAACATTAAGGTTGGGGATGAGAGGGGAGGGGAGTTTTTTGTTTTTGGTTAGGGTTAAGGACCAGGTGAAAATTTTGGAGTTAGAGTTAGGGTTTTGGTAGGTCAATATAGTTCAGTAGGATTGGGTGGTGTTGAGCCTAGGTAATACACCAAGATATGGGAAGTGGCAGTTAGGATAATTTCCAGTTAGAGCAACTGGCAGTGAGCAAGTGTGTCATGAACTACTAACACAAGAGCACTTGTAGTACACCCATATATCATTGTATCATACACTGTTTTTTATGAATGAAGGATAATATGCCAGAAACCACACCAGTACTCACAAAATGACTACTTATTGTTGTGCAAACAAAAATGTAAGCACTTTCATTGAACATATGATCTTTATCAGAACTATTCTCTTTTAAACAAAATGTAATTTAAAAAAGATAACATTGCTGGCATGAACACTCATTAATTGATAATAGTCAATCTATTAATTCTAGCTGATCTTTGAGGTCTTTCTGATTGTTTGATAAGTTCAGAGACATATCATAAAGGCTGTTCTTTGAGGTCCTTCTGATTGTTTGATAAATTCAGGGACATATCCTGAAGGCTGTTCTTTGAGGTCTTTCTGATTGTTTGATAAGTTCAGAGACATATCCTGAAGGTTGTTCTTCGAGGTCTTTCTGATTGTCTGATAAGTTCAGAGATATATCCTGAAGGAGGCATTGTACTTGAAAGCTTGCCTGATCAATAATGACTATAAGGCAGTGATTACCTCTTTAAGCTAAATGAATGGATTTCCTAACAACCTTTGTCACGTGATTGTCAAAAGAGAGGGAGTTATCATCCCAAGTCAGAACTCTCGACTGTTCCTGTTTTGGAGGAATGTACTTATTTTCAGACCTAATTTACTTTGTGTATGATCTATTTTTGGAGGTGTGTCCTTTTTTTTGCTTGATTTATTTCACTCACCAAGATTTTGAATCCCCCTCACATCACACATAATCTTTGAAACTGTCTAGTACACAAAAAAAACACACTACATGACCAATGTATCAGTGGAGCCAATAATTTAAGGAAGGAGGACACACATTCTACACCTTTCTTTTTCAGTAGTAAAAATAATTGACCTAGTAAGGTGGAATTTTGCAATCCAAGTTGTTGATATCTACAGATTTTACATTGTCCTTTTGATAGTGTGCTTATTTTTTCCATTGTTTATGAAACTCTCTGTTTTTAAATATGTTTCTCGGTAGTATTCCACATCACTACCAAAAGTGGGAGGAGTTATGTGCTATTTGACATTCATATTTTATGCTAATTAGAAGTCCAGATTTTTGTCTGGGTGAACCTACTTTCAAGGGCCTTTGTACCTATGTTTAGTATCTGCAGGTTGAGAGGTATGACCCGAGTATCTAGTTCCATCACTACATTGTTACTTTGTTGGCTTTGTTGTGGTGTTGTGGTGTGTTGCATATACAGTATGATGAGTGGAGGGATTGTCTACCAAATGTGATGATACTAAACATTTTAGAATTTAGTTTGAGCTCTTTTTCAGTGCATCAATCATTCTGGAGTGTTTGAGTGTCATAGGGTGACTTAAAAACAATCCCAAGTTTGCAGTCATCTACAGATATTTTTAGCTAGAGGTGTTGGTTCTTCACTTGAAGATATGAGAATCAAATACCAATAAAAAGAGGTCCTAGTCTGAGGGCCATCATACTGAGGAAAATCACACTGAGGGATACTGCTGGTCACTTTCTTACCTTCTGATAAGGCACCTGCAGCTCATGCTGTGTGGGTTCTGTCTTTCAACCAGTTTGCTGTCCATATGACCACATATGGATCAACTTTTAAAACATTTAGCTTTTCAATGATGCCATTCTGGGGAATGGTGTTGAAGACTTTGGCCAGGTCAAGCTGTACCACACATCTTTCAATGGTATTAGCCCAGGATATTTCTGACTTAGCAGTGGTTCTTTCTCCTCTATTAGTTTAACAGGAATGTCATTATCCAATTAATCTTCCAAAACAAAAGGACTTGATCATATAGGCTTGTAGAATCATAGATTGTTACTAGGCTAACAGCTGGGGCGGGCCTTTCTAAGCCTGGCTAAGTTTTTCAAAAAGAATAATGATGTCCTGCATCCAAATGGGGCATTTATAAGCTACCTCTGTCCATAAGGGACAAGGGTTCCAGGATGTCCTGCATCCAAATGGGGCATTTATAAACTACCTCTGTCCATAAGGGACAAGGGTTCCAGGATGTCCTGCATCCAAATGGGGCATTTATAAACTACCTCTGTCCATAAGGGACAAGGGTTCCAGGATGTCCTGCATCCAAATGGGGCATTTATAAACTACCTCTGTCCATAAGGGACAAGGGTTCCAGGATGTCCTGCATCCAAATGGGGCATTTATAAACTACCTCTGTCCATAAGGGACAAGGGTTCCAGGATGTCCTGCATCCAAATGGGGCATTTATAAACTACCTCTGTCCATAAGGGACAAGGGTTCCAGGATGTCCTGCATCCAAATGGGGCATTTATAAACTACCTCTGTCCATAAGGGACAAGGGTTCCAGGATGTCCTGCATCCAAATGGGGCATTTATAAACTACCTCTGTCCATAAGGGACAAGGGTTCCAGGATGTCCTGCATCCAAATGGGGCATTTATAAACTACCTCTGTCCATAAGGGACAAGGGTTCCAGGATGTCCTGCATCCAAATGGGGCATTTATAAACTACCTCTGTCCATAAGGGACAAGGGTTCCAGGATGTCCTGCATCCAAATGGGGCATTTATAAACTACCTCTGTCCATAAGGGACAAGGGTTCCAGGATGTCCTGCATCCAAATGGGGCATTTATAAACTACCTCTGTCCATAAGGGACAAGGGTTCCAGGATGTCCTGCATCCAAATGGGGCATTTATAAACTACCTCTGTCCATAAGGGACAAGGGTTCCAGGATGTCCTGCATCCAAATGGGGCATTTATAAACTACCTCTGTCCATAAGGGACAAGGGTTCCAGGATGTCCTGCATCCAAATGGGGCATTTATAAACTACCTCTGTCCATAAGGGACAAGGGTTCCAGGATGTCCTGCATCCAAATGGGGCATTTATAAACTACCTCTGTCCATAAGGGACAAGGGTTCCAGGATGTCCTGCATCCAAATGGGGCATTTATAAACTACCTCTGTCCATAAGGGACAATGGTTCCAGGATGTCCTGCATCCAAATGGGGCATTTATAAGCTACCTCTGTCCATAAGAGACAATGGTTCCAGGATGTCCTGCATCCAAATGGGGCATTTATAAACTACCTCTGTCCATAAGGGACAAGGGTTCCAGGATGTCCTGTATCCAAATGGGGCATTTGTATCCAAATGGGGCATTTATAAGCTACCTCTGCATCCAAATGGGGCATTTATAAACTACCTCTGTCCATAAGGGACAAGGGTTCCAGGATGTCCTGCATCCATAGGTTCATAGGTTCATAGGTTGGTACTAGGCTATCAGCCCTAGGGCCTATACAAGCCTAGCCATAACAATTCCCTGGCTATTTCTTCCCACATTATTTACTTTCCTGGACCCCTGTCTAGCAGGGTGACTGATGTGATCACTGGGGTGAATTTCCTTTCTCCCATCCAATCATCAAGGTTCCTCCTGAAGAGGTCCAAAGAGGCACTCTGCTTGACATGTATGGGCAATCTATTCCAGAGTCTGGGGAGTCTCTGGGTCAGGAACCTATCTCTCCAGCATGTTTTGTTTATTGTGATGACAAGGTTTAGATCCCTGGAGTGTGTAGCTCTGAGGGATTGGGATTTCTTTAAGTGTAGCATGTCCAACAGCTCTGGGTTTGACATGGCCTTGTATGTTAAGCAGAGATCGCCTCTGAGTAGACGATATGTGGCAGAGTATAGCTGGAGTTTTTTAAGGCGGTCAGCGTAGGGCATCTGCTTTAAGGCTGTGATTCTTTTAGTGAGGTATTTCTGAGGCCTTTCCAGTTGTTGCAGATGTCTTGAGAGGTACATACCAAATGGGGCGTTGTATTCTATAATGGGTCTAATGAGGGATTAGTACAGTGGGACAATGACCTCCTTTTTTCTGGATGAAAAGCCCTTCGTGATGAAGTGCGCCACATAGAAGGATTTCCTGACTGTTGTGGTGATGTGGTTATTGAAGGTGAGACCACTGTCCACCTGTGTCCCTAAGTCTCTTATCACACTTTCTGTGTTTAGTGTACTGCCACCTATATGGTAATTCGTGGATACATGTTTTTCCCAAAGGGGATAACAATACATTTCTTGGCATTGAGCTTGAGCCCATGGCTTTGGCACCAAGCGTCTGTTTCTGTAAGGCCCTTTTGTAGAGTATCCACATCATTTGGGGATTCAATAATGGCTCCCAGTTTGCAGTCATCTGCAAACTTTGTTAGCCAGAGTCCCTTAGTGTTGACCTGTACTTCAGAGAAGTAGATGCCAAACAAGAGCGGCCCCAGGACTGAACCCTGAGGTACTCCACTTGTCACTTGTCTGGAGCTGGATTTGGAGTTGGCTACTTTTACAGTGTGGGTTCTATCAGTAAGCCATTTAGCAACCCATTGGGTGACATAGGGATTAATGCCCAACTTAGTAAGTTTATCTATGATTCCAGAGTGGGGGATGGTATCAAAGGCCTTGGCAAGGTCTAGATAGGCTGTGTGGACCACTTTACCCTTGTCCATGGCTCTGGAGACTGATTCAAAGAAGTCAATCAGGTTCAGGAGACAAGATCGGCCCTTCACAAAACCAAACTGGGTGGGGTCCAGTGTTTGAAGGTTGCCAATGTCTTTGTTTATAAGTTCCATGATAATACGCTCCATGGCCTTGCAGATAAGGCTTGTCAGACTGATGGGACGGTAGTTTCCAGGATCCAAGGTGGATCCCCCCTTGTGGATTGGGATAACTGTAGCTCTGCACCACTCAGTGGGCATGAAACCTGAGGTGAGGCTATGATTAAACATGACACTTAGGTGAGGTGCCAGTTCATATTGTAGTTCATGTAGTACACAGCCCGGAATGTCATCTGGTCCCATGGATGCTGTATTCTTGGCTTTAGAGAGTGCGTTTTGTACCTGTGTGACCGTTATTACTGGAATTTGGCAATCTTCTGGTATTGAGATGGGCCATTTAGGGGGTGAGAGGGGGGTGAAGTTGGCACTGAATTGATCTGCCAGGATATTGGCAATATCCTTTGGATCAGTATATTTAATGCCATTCTGTTTTAGCTCAGAGCAGATCTGAGCATTGCCATTTAGATTCTTGACATAGTTATAGAATGTTTTGTGGTTGTCTTTGGAATCTTTGGCAATTTTATTTTCATAACTAGCTTTGGAGGATTTTATGAGGCATCTCAGTTTCTTACTGAGGCTAGTAAAGGAGTTTTTTGCATCCTGGGATTTTCCTCTTTTCTGCAAAAGTTTCTTCCTTTTGTTGTAAAGTTTGTTTATGGCAGGGGACCACCAGATTGGCTTCCTTTTTGGATGAGAGCATTTTGGTTCTATTTGGGATGGCACGATTCATGCATGAGTGGATGTGCTCGTACAGTGCCTTAGTGTAGGATTCAGCAGTTGAACTTTCAGTTGCCATCTGCATGGGTGTTATGAAGTTTGTCACTTCTGACTTGAGTAGCATGAAGTTGGCTTTGGAGAAGTTTTTTATGGTGGTTTCTTTACTGGGGGTGGGGTGGGATGTGGATGTTAAGGGTGATTAGCTTATGGTCAGACCTGACTAAAAAGGGGGTGACCATAGGTATGGAGCATTGATTTCCCATGTTGGTAATGACCAGGTCTAGGATATTGGAGCCCCTGGTGGGACTATGGATTAGTTGATCCAGGGCATTGGAATTTATGAATTCCAAGAACTGTTGTGCAAAGGTGTTGGGACATGAGTAGTTTTCCCAGTTAATGGCAGGGTAGTTAAAATCATCCATTATTAGGGTGTTTGGTTCTATCTTAATATTTTCCAGTATGTTTAGAAAGGTGTAGTGAGAATCTTGGGGTATGGTGGGGGATCTGTAGCAAGCTACAATTTGGATTGCAGTCTTACCTAGTGTTAGTTGCACTTGGAGAATTTCAGACACTGTAATTTTCTCCTTATTCAACCTGGTGAGAGGGAATGGGGCATTTATAAGCAACCTCTGTCCATAAGGGACAAGGGTTCCAGGATGTCCTGCATCCAAATGGGGCATTTATAAACTACCTCTGTCCATAAGGGACAAGGGTTCCAGGATGTCCTGTATCCAAATGGGGCATTTATAAACTACCTCTGTCCATAAGGGACAAGGGTTCCAGGATGTCCTGTATCCAAATGGGGCATTTATAAGCTACCTCTGTCCATAAGGGACAAGGGTTCCAGGATGTCCTGTATCCAAATGGGGCATTTATAAGCTACCTCTCTCCATAAGGGACAAGGGTTCCAGGATGTCCTGCATCCAAATGGGTCATTTATAAGCTACCTCTGTCCATAAGGGACAAGGGTTCCAGACCCGGTGTAAATTTCCTATTCCCCATTCACTAGTCTAGGTTGTGTTTAAACTGGGTAATAGATGAACTCAGCTTCACATGGATGGGAATCCTGTTCTATACAAAGGGCAATCTTTGTGTCACATATCTGTCTGCCCAACATGTTCTGTTTAAGCCACAGGCAAAATTCAGCTTCAACATTGTATTTCTCATACTCTTTGATTTATGAATATGTAAGAGATTCATAAGTGTGGGGTTTGCAGATGTCTTATAAGTCAGACAAAGATCACCCCTAAGCAATCTATAGGAGACTGAGCAGAGGGAAAGGGCTTTAAGGTCCTCTGCATAAAGCAGGTTTGTTGCACTTTGTAACTTTTTGTAATGAACCTCTGAGGTCACTCTAGTTGCTGCATATATCTGTTCAGATACATAACAAATGGAGCACTGTACTCTGTGATTGGTCTGATAAGGGCAGAGTACAGTGGGATAATAACATATTTGGACCTAGATGCCATGCCCTTATTTATAAGTTGTAGAATATAAAAAGACTTCCACACCACAGTGGTAACCAAAGGTAAGGCTACTGTCAACATGCGTACCCAGATCTCTGACCACCAGTTGGCTCTTATGGTTGTAGCATCAACATAGTAATTAGCTTGGATGGTTGATTTCCCAAAGGGTAGGATTATGTATTTCTTAACATTATGTTTAAGACCATGGCTTTGGCACCGTTTGTTAATCAGAAAAAGGTCTTCCTGAAGAATGCTAGGGTCTGCAAGTGAGTCAATGATAACCCCCAGCTTTCAATCATGTGTAAACTCAGTCAGTCATAAACCATCAGCATTTGCTTCCATGCCAAAAAGTAGTGCACCCAGTTAGGACCCTTAAGGGACAGCGGTAGTTATGGACTTCTTGTTAGAGTTGACCTCACATATTTTGACCTCCCGAGTCCCAGTAATGATTGGGGGATTGTGGTATGTGGTATTTCCTTTGAACTATCAGGAGGGAAGTTGCAGGATAAATTTGAGCTTCCACTTTCTGTTCTGTTTCCCAGTATGACCTTGCAATCTCTGCTGTACCTTGTACACCACTTTTGTTTGCTTCCTTGGAATTACTCACTGTCATGGCCTGGTACCCTCTAACACCATATTTCAAAAAGATTAGAGGAATTTCCCTAGTACCTTGGCCAAATTCCCCTTGTCAGTATGTATACCATCATATATCTCCCCTGAAAAGAGGCTGCTGGCCTTATGGGGCAAAGTGGCCAACAAAACATAAACAAACAAATGAATGAACAAATTAATCAATCAATTAATTAATTAATTAATTAATAAGACATATCAACAGTACTGTTGACTACACAATTTTTCTCCAGGCTATCAGTTTAAGAGGAATGAAAGCAAAAGACCAGTCTTGAGAATCTGTCTCTCAGGTTTTTTCAAGTGTGGAGGAGTGTGGAAGAGTGAAGAATCGTGGGATGCTGGGAAGGCTGAGAATCAACAGTTATTTGGAGGTATGTGGGGGTATTGGAAAGTTATTGCAAGTTAGCACAGAGGATTAAGGACTGAGCTGTTAAAGAGCTGCTTCTTGTAGTTCATTCAGGTTTAAAGTTCCATGTTGACACTGTCCTAACCTGGTTAACAAATATAAGTAAATAAATATACAAACAAACAAAACAAGTAAAAGGAGAGAGCTATATTTAAAAAATGAGCCAAAGATTTATAAACATTTACATTTAAAATATTTGGCTCAAAACTTTAATGAGTTCATTGAACATAAGTTCACATTCTGCACTGTAGTGATTGTAGATAACTCAAAAGGGACATATATATGCATGCACATACATAAATAGATATATAAATGAGAGTTGCACAACATTAAAAATTATAGCATGCACACACACGCACACACACACACACGCACACACGCACGCACGCACACACGCACACACACACACACACACACACACACACTCACACACACACACACACACACACACACACACACACACACACACACACACACACACACACACACACACACACCTAAAAACAAAAACACCACACCCCAGGATTTAATAAAATCTGTGTAGGCACCATGTAGAGTCTGCTCCTACTGTATCCATGTATATGGCGACAGTTACCCCTCGGCAGTGCACCATGCATATTATGATGGCACGCTGCCAAGGAAGAGCATAGGAACAGGGATATTGAATCCATGTAGGGAGAAGTATAGAAGCTACCCAAGGTTGTGGATGCCTGGTCAGATGTTATGTAGAGGGTGATGTTCCCTGTAATATTCTCCAATTTGTTGAAATGCTGTGAAGGTGTCTTATATGTGTGATATATGTTTATGATGTGTCTGTTGTTATAATAGTTACATTATGTAAATGTAATTTTTTTTGAAATTGCTGTATGTTTATGCAGCGTGGGGTAGAGTACAACAATGCCAAGCAGAGCTCACATGTATACAGCTGACACCTGCTACACATCTAAAAATAGAACCGGATGGAATTAATTATCATAATTAAGTTTTTTTTTAATTGCCATTTGCACAGCACAGAGCACAGCAAAGCTGAGTGGAGCTTATACATGCATAGCCGACACCTGCCAGACATTTAAAAATAGAAACTAAATATAATTAATTATTTATTTCTGGGTCTGTTTAAGAGCGTTTGCATGGCATGGCATGGTGCTCATCAACGCTAACAGACAGGCTAGTAGTATATATGAAGGTATACTCGTTTTCATAATATCCACGCAGCTAAATGGGTAGAGTTACAGCCTAATGCTTAGTAGAGCGTGAGTTTGAGTCCGTAGCAGTCATAATATGTCTGTAATTTAATTTAATGTTTGTATTTCATTTTAAAAACAAATTTGTGAAATATGGCAGTGCTGCGCTGTGCTGAGCACTGCTTAAACATGCTAACAGATGCTATTGTTTGAGCAGTGCTAAGCTTCACTATAACTACGGTTGTGCTTTCAGGTGTAGAGATGAGTATGCATTGGTCCAGGATTTTTGTTGGTTCTCTGGTATGGAATTATGAACCCAGGCTGATGCAGGGTGGTTTCCAGAGCTCAGAATGTAAGGCAGTGGCCTGGGACCCAGTGGCCAGGACAATTACCAGTGCTATTGGTATCCTCCACACTAGTGAGCAGTGTTATCACCATTAAGACGACCTGAAGAGAAGAAAGAGGGGAACCTTGGACATCTGGGTCCAAGAAGCAAGAGATGGGCATGCCCCACAAATACACAAGTATGTTTTCCACTGCTTTACCAAAATGCAAGCATATTGTATGCCAAACTGGTATGCATAATGGTGTGCTTAACTCTTAACATCTGCAGCTGAGAGGACTTGCAATTTTCAGTCCCACGCTAGGTGCCTGGCCAGGTTGTGCTGTGAGTGTGGTAAGTATGGATTTTTTATGCTAACTGTGAAATAATAAGCAATAAAGAGTAAAAAAAATACTGCAGTGCTCTACGGACAGATACTGTATGTGTACTTAACAAAGAATTATCAGCAATACCAATAAAGTGTTAAGCAGTATTGCTAATTCCTATATGCAGTATGGCTGTATTTCATGCATGTGTGTTCTACTGTCACATAGTATGGTTCAAGGTTGTTTCCAGGTGAATTTCAGTCACATGATGCTCTCATTTTCTCCCACTACAGGAACAAAAGGTATATGGTTGAGGTAGCCCATGTTATGAGGAGATATTGTCTATGGATTTCACAGAGATATATTAGCAATACTAATAAAGTGTTAAGCAGCAATGTCGATTCCTAAATAAATCTGTCTAAATTTTTGCAGTACGGCTGTATTCCTTGCTTGTGTGTTCTACTCTCACTAGAGTCAAGTATGTAAGGAATAATGCCAGACAGGGTGTGTGTTAATGTGCAATTAACACCTACCCAGGAGGGTTATGAGGGTAGAAAGCCTCTGCACCTCTGGAAGGGCATTCATTACACATTAATACATACCCTGGAGGGCATTATTGCACTTAGAGTAAGGGATCTATGTAAAATTGTTGTTTAACTTACTTATTTTTTAAGTACTATATTTTAATTGTATATGTTTTATGTAAAATAGCTCCTCCGCCTAATGTTTCAAACTTTCTGTAGTATATGATAATGGTGTTGGACGAAGCATTTTACATCAAAAATATATATAAAAATATAGTACTTAAAACAAGAAATAAGTAAAAAAAGAAATAAGTAAGTAAAACACAATAATTTTACAGACAGCTCATTCTCTGTCTCATACACAGTCACTTCTGCTTTCATACACACATTCACTCACACAAGATCACTCTCACTCTCTCTCTGTGTCTTTCACACCCACACAAAGTCACTTCTGCTTTCATATACGCATTCACGCACAGAAGACCGCTCTCTATCTTTCTCAATCTCTCTCACACAGTCTCCTCTGCTTTCATATATGCATTCACTCAAGCACGCAGACAGAAAATGAACATGCATACACATACTTAGATGCACACACACACACACACACACACACACACACACACACACACACACACACACACACACACACACCTTTCTGTTTTACTTTTTTTTTACACTCCCTAAACAGCAAAAGCGCCGCTTAGTGAGCATAAAAGTAATGTCAGCCATTACTGTTTTAGCAGTCTGAGCTCCACAGCAGCTTGATATGCTGCCATGAAGCAGTGGACTCATTTTTCTCCGAGCACTACTTGTACTTTAATACCCTGCTGGGGAATGCTCGTTCTCCAATCAGGGTACTAATGTACAGTAAGCCCATTACTTGTACATTAATACCCTGCTGAAGAACGCTCGCTCTCCAATCAGGGTACTGATGTACAGTAAGCCCATTACTTGTACATTAATACCCTGCTGAAGAACGCTCGCTCTCCAATCAGGGTACTGATGTACAGTAAGCCCATTACTTGTACATTAATACCCTGCTGGAGAACATTCATTCACCAATCAGGATACTGATGTACAGTAAGCCCATTATGTGTACATTAATACCCTGCTGAAAAACGCTCGCTCTCCAATCAGGGTACTGATGTACAGTAAGCCCATTACTTGTACATTAATACCCTGCTGGAGAATGCTCGCTCTCCAATCAGGGTACTGATGTACAGTAAGCCCATTACTTGTACATTAATACCCTACTGGAGAATGCTCATTCTCCAATCAGGGTACTGATGTACAGTTAGCCCATTACTTGTACATTAATACCGTACTGGAGAACATTCTTTCTCCAATCAGGGTGCTGATGTACAGTAAGCCCATTACTTGTAAATTAATACCCTGCTGGAGAACGCTCATTCCCCAATCAGGGTACTGATGTACAGTAAGCCCATTACTTGTACATTAATACCCTGCTGGAGAACGCTCATTCCCCAATCAGGGTACTGATGTACAGTAAGCCCATTACTTGTACATTAATATCCTGCTGAAAAATGCTCGCTCTCCAATCAGGGTACTGATGTACAGTAAGCCCATTACTTGTACATTAATACCCTGCTGGAGAACGCTCATTTTCCAATCAGGGTACTGATGTACAGTAAGCCCATTACTTGTACATTAATACTCTGCTGGGGAAGGCTCGTTCTCCAATCAGGGTACTGATGTACAGTAAGCCCATTACATGTACATTAATACCCTGCTGAAAAACGCTCGCTCTCCAATCAGGGTACTGATGTACAGTAAGCCCATTACTTGTACATTAATACCGTACTGGAGAACATTCTTTCTCCAATCAGGGTGCTGATGTATAGTAAGCCCATTACTTGTAAATTAATACCATGCTGGAGAACGCTCATTCCCCAATCAGGGTACTGATGTACAGTAAGCCCATTACTTGTACATTAATATCCTGCTGAAAAATGCTTGCTCTCCAATCAGGGTACTGATGTACAGTAAGCTCATTACTTGTACATTAATACCCTGCTGGAGAACGCTCATTTTCCAATCAGGGTACTGATATACAGTAAGCCCATTACTTGTACATTAATACCCTGCTGGGGAATGCTCGTTCTCCAATCAGGGTACTGATGTACAGTAAGCCCATTACTTGTACATTAATACCCTGCTGCAGAACGCTCGCTCTCCAATCAGGGTACTGATGTACAGTAAGCCCATTATTTGTACATTAATACCTTGCTGGAGAACATTCTTTCTCCAATCAGGGTGCTGATGTACAGTTTGCCCATTCTCTAAAACACTGTAATAGCTCTAGAATGCAAAAATGAATGTCCTGCAACATGTATTGTTTAACTCGTGGTATGTTTCAAGGTTGTCTCCAGGCCAATTTCAGTCACATGATGCTCTCATTTTCTCCCACTCCAAGAACAAAAGGTATATGGTTGAGTTAGCCCATGATATGAGCAGATATTGTGTTTAGATTTCACAGAGAATTATCAGCAATACCAATAAAGTGTTCAGCAACATTGTGTTTTTGTAGCTAAATCTGTCTGAATATTTGTGGTAGGGCTGTATACCTCGCATGTCTGTACTAAGTTGCTGCAGTCAAGTGTTACATTTTTTGCAGATGTCTCTGCAGTCACAGCTATTGGGTTCTCTTCCCATGCCTGCCAACTAAGGCATGACAGCTGTCTAGTTTACTTACTGTATAAAAACATGCCTCTCAAGTGTCATGATTTCTCGTAATGTAATTAAAACTGCTTAACCCAGCTGTCACATGATTACCAGAAAATGATTACCTGGCATGCAATGCATTACCAAATCTGCTTACAGAGCACCTTGGTTGTTATACAAGTCCACATTATGTGAAAGTGTTCTGTGTAGTTGTGTACCTGCATTTGTTATTGCTTGGCCCATACTGACCCATGCTAACAACTTGAGAAGTATGTATGCACTACATCAGCTATAGGAGAATTGTAGCCACTGTACTCAAAACTGACACTACACACCAGTAGAAGTATTTATTATCAGTGTTCTCAGGGATATAATCTGCAATGTCACTAATGGTTTGTTTTTTCTCTCTCTCTCACCCCTTATCTTCATTTATTTATTATTGCTATTTATTATTATGATTTAATATTAACATATTTTGTTTAACTATATTTCATTAAAATGTGATTTATTATCGTTATGTTTTATTATGATGCAATATAAACATATTTTACTAAACTAACTGTTTTGTTGGCCTTATGCTTTAAGTCTTACTGGCATGCTGTTATACTGACTATTATGTTATTTAATGTTATATTACACATAATATACATTAATATGTATTTGGATTAATTAAAATGATTTTTCATTCTGTTAATACTAACAATGCTTTGGTTATTACTAACCTTAACGTATTGCTGTAACTCATTTACCACAGTATGTCAAGGTAGGCCAGTTCTGGCTGATCAGCCTACCCTGCCTCCTCCAGCCATAGCACAGACTGGTGGTGCCCTCTCTGCTTCCTCTGCACTACCTGCAGTGCCGGGTAGTTCCACCCCATGGGACGGGGCAGTGCCCCACTCTGGAAGCAGTGATGAAGAGGGCATTGTAAACCAGTCTTAGTTGCCAGTTTTGGTGCACAGGATTATGTACCATGGCTTTGAACTCTACCTGTGTTGGATCAAGGGCATGTTGGCCAACCTGGTGGGGCAGCTTTGCCCAGGTGTCCAGCCACCACCACTACCATCCTGAGGCAGTGATGGAGCAGTGCTGACAGTCCCAAGGGTGGGGGATGTGAGTCACACTGCTGCCTTGTGGAGGCACATGGGCCTCCCCATCCAAGATGTTAACCCCCCTCATGTGTTACACACCACCTTTGTCTGTTGTCTTGTCTATCTTGTCTGTCTGTAAATGCATCATCACCTACACAACTTACCTCTCCCACATGTACCTATCTCCCTTCCCCAACAATCCACTCTCACCTTAAAAAAACAGGCACCTGTCCCAAAAAAAAAAATTATCCCATACATAGCTCTCCATTTCACACACGTGTCCACTGGACACAAGTAATTTGGTCCAATTGTATTGACAATGCAGTTATGTTGTCCTTACACCTGTGCCTAGGGTTGAGAGTCATGTAAATTCTGTCAAAGTGCATGGTTGTTGCTGTACAAGAATTGGATATCTATGGTTCTTTCCTACACCCTTCCTATCCATCCCTACCTGCTTTCACCATGTTTTTCCCCCTGGCTTGCACCCCATTTTACTACTTTCCTATCTCCTCTTTTTTCTTTTCTTTATTTGCTTTTTGCATTAAATTCAGCTAAATGGAGCTATATTAATATATGTGTTTTTAAAATTCTAATAAACACCTGTCCCATATTTTGAACACAAGACCATCACACCTGCAGACCACGGCATTAACCTGCCACACCACACAACTCTTAATTAAAGCAAGTGATTTAAACAAAACACAGTAATTTCCAGTTACAGTCATTAAGCGCCTTTCAGCGGAGCTGCCCATCATACTGCACCACTCAAACGTGATTTAAAAGTAATTGAAAAATGGGAGTGTACCTTGGACTCTGGTGCAAGACTACACCAATAGAAAGCCAAATACATGATAATGGATGTAAGTGAGGCCTGTGATAGAAGGTAAATATGCCTTTTTATCAGCAACATGTAGAAATACACCTGCTAAGGCATTTATGGCAAAGTACATGTTCAACTGGGACCCTGGTGCAGAAATGCATCCCTATAAAGCCATGCACATACTGATGAATGTAAAAAACATTTTTACAGTGTGTATGTGTGCATATATATATATTGCAAATACGTCCACTGTAGTAGTGACTCAAAATAATGCATTTTGCCACACACAGTCCTGGGGTCAAATCCAGTGGTATGTAGCAGTGAAATTACAGTACTGTGAATCCAGCAATTAATGATGGAGTCATGCATTCTTTACCCACACAATGTATTTGAAATGAAGTGTCTACTTTTCACTGATGAAAGTTGTGAGGCTGGAAGCCCAGCTGTCTGGAATTTTGTAAATAATCATATGTTATTTGTGAATATTAATATGATCCATAGACTTGTCTTACAAATGTAAGAAAATTATATGTTATGTGTATATTAAACTACTCATGCAGAAGTGTGTTTTGAACTGTATGTTATGTACTGAGCTTCAAGAATGTAACCACAGTGTACCCTGCTGGAAAAGAGCAGAAATGTATTTAAACTATATAACTGTGCATATTTATGTTTTCATAGTAGAAGTTGGAACATACAGAATTAACTTGCAAAACTATAAGAAAATAACTTGAAAAGAAAAGAGTTTTACAATGTGCTATAAAGTTATTTAATATAGCAAGAAAACAGGATGTCTACAGCTAAATGTTCTTTCCATTGTCTTCAAAAACAGAAATAATTATTAGGTTTGAAATGTAGAGTGTTTTTATTGCATTGTGACTTCCTAGCAGTTGCACATCTGAGAGATATGTATTTTTGACACAGCAGTGCTAAATGTTAAGTTTCTGTTAGCCTTGGAACTGAATGCAGGTGACAAATAGTGATGTCATCCAGCTGACCCAGCAGTAATATTTTGATATTAATTTAAGAACTATCTCTCAGAGAAAGTCTGTGCATTTTGTATTTGTCTTTGGACCTGAAAACATTCTCCCATCAGCACCTGCTTTGCTAATAGTAAGTAACTAGATTACAGTGATCTCTCTTAGAGATAGATAGGAATATAGTAAGATTGGTTTAGTTGTTTTCTGTATGCATTTGAGACTGTCCTACAATGTTGTTTTAAAATATTTCCTGTGATTCTGAACTCTGTCACTGTGCTGAGTTATTGAGTATTGTCTTGTCCCTTTATTATTTATTATTAATTATATTTAAACATTTTAAGTGTGGCTAGTTTATTTAGAGATATTTAAGCTCCTAGAGTACTTGCATATGTATTTGGTGACACTGTACAGGCCACTCTTAAATAACCTTGCAAGTCTTGGTCACACTTAACCATTTAGATAATAGTAACATTATACAGCAGAATTATCTTCCTTTGCAAGTGCCTTATAGCAGCTGATAAAGAGCAGGTTGGTGGCAGTGACAGCTACATTTTAGTTTGGGAAGAAGGGGGTATAGCTATTAAATCGGTGCCAGACTTTCCCAGGAGTTTGTGTGTGTTTGTATATAAATCAAGTCTCAAAGTGTGTGTGTCAGCTACTTGGGCAGGGCCATGAATCACTGGTTGGACAGAGAGGGTGCTGTTGGTTTTGGCTTGACTGCTTGGCTGAGATGTTAACCCTATAGCTGTGCCAGTGGGGAGTCTTATTGGGGATCTGGAGAAAGAGGGAGAAACCCCCAGACTGACTGTGATTTCTGTGTGCTCTTAAGGGGGGAAATTGTACTTTACTGTGTGTGTGTTTGTCATCCTCCCAATCTGGATGGCCCTCATTGGTGCTATTGGTGAGGACTGAGGCTCCTTGGTTACTGGGCCAGTGCAAGGGCATCACATATTAATTGTTTGGCAGTGGTGAGATATCCACATCACATATGGGAACTGCTGATTGAGAGCTCAGTTTCTGTTATTCCTAAAATGTATTAGTTCTGGTTTATGCACTTGGGCTTCAGGCCAGTTATTTTACATCAAGAAGGTTCGTGGTCTGCACTCTTGTGGGAGGAGAGGCTGGACTCTGCCCTTCTGAGCTGGGAATTTCTGGTTAAAGGTTTATAGTGCCTGCATATTTGAACTGTTTCTTACTGAAATTGGTACACCTTGTTTGCTGTAGCATAGACTAGATATAGGCCTGCTGAATCTAGCTTTGTTTGTATGCTTGTTGTTTGTTTGCTTGTTATTTCCCTGGAACGCTAATTCCACCTAAAACGCAGCTTCTCAGTGCTTCTGTGGATCCCTAGTGATATCTGCATTGCTTACTGTACTTATTTCCTTATTTCACTTGAAAGAAAGTTACTGTTTGTCGTTTTTTGCATTTAAGTTACCTGTAACACATTGCACTTAAGTTACCTGGCACTTACTCACTAAAGCAATTATATAAGTCAGCACTAAAAATTAAAAGCACTACACCCTCACTCCCCATTGGCCCTTGTTTTCAATTATAAAGGAATTCCAAATATTATTCTAGCATGTCCAAAGGTCAGTTGTTAATCTCCTCTCTGTTCCAGCTGGTGAACCTGGGAAACTTGAGGCAATGTTACAACTGCCTCATGTACACAGACAACCCTCTCCTCCTCCCAACAAATTCCAACACATGTGAGAGATGCAACCATATAGCCAAACTGGAGGCTAAGCTCTCTCAACTCAGTACTGGCATAACCAGTCAGGAGGAGAAGGAAACCACACTCACTACAATTCCAGTCTCGCATAGACCTACCACGACAGCAAACCAAACACATAATCACCCAAAAACATACTCGGAGGCTGTAAATAAAGATCTGCCTAAGCATCAGAGACCTCCAAAGCAGACACCCAACCAACCGCTACCCCAAAACAAAACACGTGCAACACATATCTCACAAAGCCAGTGTGCCGAACAGTCACAGCCCTAAAGGCTAAACAACACACCTGATACACTCGTAATAAGTGACTCTATCGTCAGGCACACTGATGTCCCGCTCACCAGGCTGAACAAGGAGAAGGTCATGGTGAGCAGCCTGTCGGGTGCTAGGATCCGCCACATAACACAAGCACTCAGGTCACTCCAAGGCAAGTACAAATATGACTCAGTCATTGTCCATGTTGGTGTGAATGACCTGAGACGTACCTCCCTGGACTACATGAAAAGAGACATAGAGGAGCTCTCTGAGCATGTAGCCCAGGCCGGTATGACCCTGACCTTGAGTAGCACCTTACCCTTACCAAGAATGATGCCACAATATGAAGACAAGATGATCAATTTCAACAATTGGTTTAAGTACTGGTGTCATTCAAAGGGGATCCAATGCCTGTCAGCCTGGGATGATATGCTCTTCAAGCCATGATGCTTCGCTAGGGACAGCTTGCACCTGTCACCCCTGGGCTTTCAGATATTGGCAAAGGCTCTTGCTACCCCCATAGTGCCTTTTTTAGGCAAGGCTCAAAAGACAAACCCACCTCCATAGGTATCACAAGGGATAAGAAACTAAGAGTAATGCTACTCAACGCCAGAAGTCTAAACCTCAAGATGCACGCACTTGAAACTCTCCTTAGCATTGAGAACATCGATATCTGTGCAGTAACAGAAACCTGGTTCAGGGCTCCCGAGATCATCCCAGCACTACCAGGTTATACCTCATACCATGCTTTTCGGCCCCAAAACTTGGACCGAACCACAAAAGCAGGGGGAGTATCGATATTCATCAAAGATACCCACACCTTCAGGTTGGTGGCAAAGCACGAAGCATCAGAGACTATCCATGTGCAACTAACAGTGGGCAAAACTGCCTTCCAGTTTATAGCCTGCTACAGACCACCCTCCCAAACCCAGGAACCCCACTTGGCCTTCCTGAGAACACTGGAAAATATGAAGGTCTCTCCAAACACCTTTATATTGGGCGACATCAACTACCCAAACATAGACTGGGAGCATTACTCGAGATCCAACACCCTAGCCCAAAGGTTCCTAGAATTCATAAACTCAAATGCTATGGAACAACTTGTTACCACTCACACAAGAGGGGAAAACATACTGGACCTGATCATCACCACCATGGGGACTCTATGCTCCAGACCAGAAGTGTATCCCTCACTGGTAAGATCAGACCATAAACTGATCTCACTGGATATTCACATCCCGACCCCACCCCCTGCCCAGAAAACCACAGTGAAAAACTTCTCTAAGGCAAAATTCACACTCCTCAAAACCGAAGTGGAATCCTTCAAAGCCCCCGGGCCTGTGGAAAATATGTCCCAGACTGCAGAATCCTTTGTAAATGCATTCTATGAACACCTTCAGGAATGCATGGATCATGCAATACCAAATAAAACCAAGACCCAATCCTCCAAAGGCAGACGTCCTGTCTGGTGGACCCCAGCCATAAACAAACTATACAATAGAAGGAGGAAGCAACTACATGATAGAGCAAAATCCCAAAAAGGGAAGGCATCTCTGATCAGTATTAGCAAAAAACTAAGGGCACTCATAAAATCGTCTAAGGCCAGCTTCGAGAAAAAAATTGCCCAGGACACTAAGGATAATCACAAGGCTTTCTTTAGCTATGTTAGGAACCTGGGTGGGAATTCCCAGATATGCTCAGAATCAGTCCAAAATGACAAAAAATACACTGAACCCACAGACATTGCCAACATCCTAGCTGGCAGGTTCAGCGCAAACTCCCCCCCACCAAAAGGGCAAATATCTATCCCAGTAGAGTGCTGCCCCCCTGACATCTCAGATGCTCAGGTAAAAGCCACCCTCTCCAAAGCAAAAAACACAGCATCAATGGGACCAGACGGTGTCCCGGGCTGCATCCTACATGAACTCCAAGAAGAGCTAAACCCAAACATAAAACTACTGTTCAATCTCAGCCTTACTACAGGATATGTACCCAAAGAGTGGCGTACAGCAGCAGTGGTCTCTCTCCACAAAGGTGGTGCCTCAATGGACCCTGGAAACTATCGCCCCATAAGCCTGACTAGCTTGGTCTGCAAAGCTATGGAAAGGATCATCATGGACCTCATAAAGATATTGGGGACCTACAGACACTGGATCTTACCCAGTTTGGCTTTATTAAGGGCAGATCCTGCCTCTTAAACCTGGTCGACTTCTTTGAAACAGTCACCAAGGTTTTTTAAAAGGAAGGCCCAACACCCACCTCCTGAAACCCGATAAAACCCAGGGATTATAGGTTCAATTTCAAATTTCAACTAGGCTATTGAACCCTTTAAAGAGCACATGTTTGGGGTTTACAAACCTTTTTTGGGGTAAAATCACCTACTTTTGGTTTCCTCTTAAAGCTTTGCACAATTCCGGGGAACGAATTCCCCCATATTTCAAGTTTCCCAAAAACCCAGGGTGCTGCCACAGTACCGGATTTGTCCAAAAACGGGGGAAAACCGGGGTATGTTTTGCCCTCCAGCACCCCCCAAAACCCAGGAACCCCTGCCTTTGGCAGGGAAATTGGGGTTTCAACATAATTGGGCTTACATCAACTACCAAACATGAACTGGGAGCATTGCACCGAGATCCAACACCTAGCTTAAAGGTTCCTAGAATTCATAAACTCAAATGCTATGGAACAACTTGTTACCACTCCACACAAGAGGGAAAACATACTGGACCTGATCATCACCACCATGGGGACTCTATGGTCCAGACCAGAAGTGTATCCCTCACTGGTAAGATCAGACCATAAACTGATCTCACTGGATATTCACATCCGACCCCACCCCCTGCCCAGAAAACCACAGTGAAAACTTCTCTAAAGGCAAAATTCACACTCCTCAAAACCGAAGTGGAATCCTTCAAAGCCGGGCCTGTGGAAAATATGTCCCAGACTGCAGAATCCTTTGTAAATGCATTCTATGAACACCTTCAGGAATGCATGGATCATCTAATACCAAATAAAACCAAGACCCAATCCTCCAAAGGCAGGCGTCCTGTCTGGTGGACCCCAGCCATAAACAAACTATACAATAGAAGGAGGAAGCTTAACTACATGATAGAGCAAAATCCCAAAAGGAAGGCATCTCTGATCAGTATTAGCAAAAACTAAGGGCACTCATAAAATCGTCTAAGGCCAGCTTGAGAAAAAAATTGCCCAGGACACTAAGGATAATCACAAGGCTTTCTTTAGCTATGTTAGGAACCTGGGTGGGAATTCCCAGATATGCTCAGAATCAGTCCAAAATGACAAAAAATACACTGAACCCACAGACATTGCCAACATCCTAGCTGGCAGGTTCAGCGCAAACTCCCACCAAAGGGCAAATATCTATCCCAGTAGAGTGCTGCCCCTGACATCTCAGATGCTCAGGTAAAAGCCACCCTCTCAAGCAAAAACACAGCACCAATGGGACCAGACGGTGTCCCGGGCTGCATCCTACATGAACTCCAAGAAGAGCTAAACCCAAACATAAAACTACTGTTCAATCTCAGCCTTACTACAGGATATGTACCCAAAGAGTGGCGTACAGCAGCAGTGGTCTCTCTCCACAAAGGTGGTGCCTCAATGGACCCTGGAAACTATCGCCCCATAAGCCTGACTAGCTTGGTCTGCAAAGCTATGGAAAGGATCATCATGGACCTCATAAATAAAGATATTGGGGACCTACAGACACTGGATCTTACCCAGTTTGGCTTTATTAAGGGCAGATCCTGCCTCTTAAACCTGGTCGACTTCTTTGAAACAGTCACCAAGGCCATTGACGAAGGGAAGGTGGTCCACACAGCCTACCTGGACCTCGCAAAAGCCTTCGATACAATACCCCACTCGGGCATTATAGATAAGCTCACCAGCTTAAACATAAACCCCTATGTCACTAGATGGATTGCAAACTGGCTCAAGGACAGAACCCACATGGTTAGAATTGCTGGAGCCATGTCAGACTCCAAACCAGTTACAAGTGGCATCCCACAAGGCTCAGTCCTGGGATCTCTCTTGTTCGGTATATATTTCTCGTAGGTAAAGGCCAACACAGAAGGACTGTGGCTGACCAAGTTCGCAGATGACTGCAAACTGGGCTCCATAATCGACTCTCCAGCTGACACAAGCATCCCCCAAAAGGGCCTCATAGAAACAGACAACTGGTGCCAGAGCCATGGGCTCAAGCTAAACACCAAAAAGTGTATAGTCATCCCCTTTGGCAAAAACAAAGTGCCCAAAAACTACCACATAGGTGGTAATCCATTAAGTACAGAAGAAGTAATTAGGGACCTGGGGACCCAAGTTGATAGCAATCTCTCATTTCACAACCACATGGCCAAAGTGGTTAGAAAAACATTTTATATAGCCCACCTAATCATGAAGGGATTCACATCTAGATTAGGGGAGGTCATCGTGCCTCTCTACTCATCCCTCATCAGGCCCATAATCGAGTACAATGCCCCTTTTGGGATGTACCTTACCAAACACCTGCAGCAACTGGAAAGACCCCAAAAGTACCTCACCAAGAGGATCAAAGGGCTCAAACAGATGCCATATGCTGCCCGGTTAAAGAAACTCCAGCTCTAATCAGTGACATACCGCCTGCTCAGAGGCAACCTCTGCCTGACGTATAAAGCCATGTCCAACCTGGAATTAAGGGACATGCTGCACCTCAAAAAATCCAAATCCCATCGAGCTACATGCTCGAGAGACTTGAACCTCAGCACTGAAATAAATAGGACATGCTGGAGGGACAGATTCATAACCCAGAGGCTCCCTTCACTCTGGAATAAAATTCCAGTCCAGGTTAGGCAGAGTCCCTCATTGACTCTCTTCAAGAGGAATCTTGATGAGTGGATGGGAGATCGTAGGTTTACCCCGGGTATCACTTCTGTGTCACTGTTAGACAGAGGCACAGTAGACTAAGCTCGAAAAAGGGCATAGCAAAATTAATTTAAAATGGGTGGCGAAACCCAAACATACTCTGGCTGGACTTATAAATGCCATAGGGCAGATAGTTTAGTATGAACATACGAACCTATGAACCTATATTTATTAGTTGATAGTGGTGAGTTAACCACATCACATATTAACTGTCTTGTAGTGGTGTGGATATTGAATTCCTGTAGCCGGTGTACAGTGATCACTGAAGGTGTTTTTGTACTCTAAATCAGCCATGCAGTGAACATTCAGAGTTCATATCACAATTGTTTTATTTTTTTTGTTAGTTTAGTTAGTCAGGGAGAGCATACAATCATGTTAGCAGAGGAGTATGGCAAACTGACAAGGAGTCAGTTGGCTAAGATGTGCCAGGCTAAAGGACTGATGCATGGCAACCTGACTAAGGCAGACATGACTGCAGCTTTAGTCACAGCTGTATCACAGAAAGGAAGTCAGAACAATCAGACTGGCCATGGTGATGTACAACTCTCAGAAAATGGACAGCTCAACCTTTCCAAAGAGGACATAAAAAATCTGTCTAGAGTTAAAGAGACCTGAGTTGGAGGCCAAGAATTTGGAAATAGAAGCAATAGGGAGACTGAGACATCTGAAGGCTGAGAAAATGAGAAACTGCAATGTCTAAAGGCTGAAAATGAGAATCTGTGACATCTGCAGGTTGAGGAGAATGAGAGGCAGAGGCAACATGAAAAGGAGATGCTGACTCTTCGCCAGAGTCATGGAGGTAATGGGGAAGCCCCAGAAGCAGCAAGGTCAATAAATGTATTCCACAATTTACAGAGGGGGGTAATTTTGATAGTTTCATTCATATGTTTGACAGGGTATGTAAACAGCATAATGTTGAGCAAGGGCTCTGGGTACGGTTCCTGACCCCTTATTCTATAACTGTTCTTTCAAAATTATCTGATGCTGACTGTTTAAATTATAATGTTGTAAAAAACTGTTTGCTAGAATGTTTTTTTTTAAGTTCACATTTGAAGCTTATAGAAAACAGTTTTGTGAGCATAGACGCAAGGCAGATGAAAGTATGTGTGAATATGTTGCTGAACTGAACACTTATTTTCATAGGTGGGTGAGTGGATGTCAGGACACCACTTTTGAAGGGCTGGTAGACCTTTTGATGTGGGACCAAGCCCTTAGCACTTTGCCTGAGGACATGAGAATCTGGTTAGCTGATAGACAATGCACTACTGCAGATGAGCTGGGGAAGAAGAAGGGAGACCTATACCTAGCAAGCAGTGCATCACTACACAGGAAAGGGACAACCCAGTGCTGCTCATGTGTCTAAGGAAAGCCATGGTGGGCAGCCCAAACTGACCCAACAGAGTCTGCCAGTAGCGGGGGAAACCACTAGTCCAGGTACACACCCAGGACCAAGAGTTAAATATTTTAAATGCAACCAGTGGGGCTATGTAGCATATAGATGGCCATGGAGGCAAGGTGAGGAACAGGTGGGAGAGCCAGTAAGTGGGAATGACAAAATGCTAACAGTAGGTTGTCCCGAGACAACAAGGGTACCAAACTACCCCAATAGGTTATATCTTAACTTAGTGAATGGGAAAGAGGCCATGGCTAAGAGAGACACAGCCTCTAATATAACCATTGTGAAGCCTGAAATGGTTACAGAGGAGCACTACTTGCCCAGACAGTCTACTCCAGTCAGATCTTTAGGAGGGACACCATTCCATATACCTTTGGCTAGGGCTCATTCACTGGGAGGGTAAAAAAGGAAGCCAGAAAGTAGGTGTGTTTGATGATATCCCGGCAGATGTCCTGATAGGGAATGATTGTGGTAATGCAGTGCCCTGTGTGCATGTAGTTAAATGCAGTCAGGCTTGGAGACAAGCATGTGGGTTTGGTAGCCTGGGGAGACCCAGACAGACCACACACTTGCAGTCAGAACTGGTGAGGTGGTTACTTCAGGGAGGGAGCTACCCTGTAGCAGTGAGAATGAAGGTGAGCCACAGCTGCTTGTGGGTACTGATGTTCCCTTAGACAGAGTGACTGCAAGGGCAGAGGTGAGTAGTAGTAGTACCCAGGCTGATGGTGAGGCACCTCTATCAGAGAATGCCATACTTTCTGTGGAAGGGGAGCTGAGAAGGGTTACTAAGAGAGAGCTGCAACATGGTCAGCTCTCAGACCTATATTACAAGGCCTGAGAGAGGTACCTATTGAGTCATTTGATTCTCAAAGGAAAGGGAAATCTGTAGACTGGGAAAAAGGGTTACTGTACAGAGAGTGGACCCCTGAGGGAGAGCTAGAGGGTGAGAGAATACAGTAGTTGGTAGTGCCCAGAGCCTACCATGTGGCACTTCTAGCCATAGCCCATGATATTCCCTTTGCAGGTCATAAAACATACAAAGAGACATATTATGCAGAACTTCTATTGACGTGGGATTTCCAGAGATGTAACAGGGTACTGCAGGACCTGTGACCAGTGCCAAAATGTAGGCAAGGCAGGAGACAAGGTGAAAGCACCTTTGATGCCTTTGCCTGTGATTGAGGAGCCATTTCAGAGGGTAGTTATGAATACTGTGGGGTCTCTAAGTGCTCCATGTTCCACAGGGAAAACGTATATCCTAATGGTAGTAGATTATGCTAGCAGATACACTGAGGCCGTGGCTTTGTCCTTCATTGAGGCAGAAAAGGTGGCTTGTTAGAGATTTTTAAGAGGGTTGGTTTCCCAAAAGAAATACTGACTGACAGAGGTGCAAATTTCATGTCAGACGTGCTGGCTTGTCTGTGGAAGTACTGTGGGGTGAAGCACCTAAAGAACACCCCCTACCATCCGCAGACTAATGGTCTTGTTGAGAGGTTAAACTCTATACTCAAGACCATGCTACTGGCATTTGAAGACCAGTTCAAGAGGGAGTAGGACAAATATTTTCCCCATTTGTTGTTTGCTTACAGAGAGTATGACTCTGTCACTGTCCATGTGGGTGTGAATGACCTGAGATGCACCTCTCTGGACTACATGAAAAGAGATATGGAGGAGCTCTCAAAATATGTGGCCCAGGCAGGTATGATCCTAGTGCTGAGTGGCATCCTATTGTCACCCTAAATGATACCACAGTACAAGCAGATAATGAATGGCTTCAACAATTGGCTGTTTCTGGTGTCATTGTAAGGGGATCCAGTATCTGTCTGCTTGGGATGACATGACTGATAGACCTCGATGCTTACCAGAGATGGACTGCATCTGTCACCCTGGGTATCCGGATACTGGCTAAAGCTCTTGCCACCCCTATAGTGCCTTTTTAGGCGATGTTCCAAAGACCAAATTACCACCACAACACCTATAAATAAATGCAATCTGGGGTCATGCTGCTCAGTGCTAGAGGTCTAACTCTCAAGATGCACTTGCTCGAAGCACTCTTCAAAATGGAGAACATCGGCATTTGTGCAGTAATGGAGACCTGGTTTAAAGCAGCAGATCGTACCCCTGTGCTACCAGGCTATAACTCATTCCACACCTTTCAGCCTCAAAACATGGACAAAAGCGCCAAAGGTGATGGTGTCTCCATATTCATAAAGGGCATGCACACCTCCAGACTGGTAGCCCAGCATAACACATCTGAGATACTTCAGGTACAGCTAGCACTGGGTAAGAAAGTGATGCAGGTTGTAGTCTGCTATAGGTCTCCAACCATGTCCCAAGACTCTCACTCCATGCTCCTAAGCACCCTGGAAACTATCAGGGTCCAACCCAACACTCTCTTACTAGGTGACTGTGACTACCCCTCCATCAGCTGGGAAAACTACTCATGCATAAATATACTGGCCCAACACTTCCTGGAATTCATTAATTCCAATAGCCTAGACCAGCTCATTCTTACCCCCACTAGAGGAAGCAAAATCCTTGACCTGGTTATTACTAATATGGGCAACCATTGCTCTACACCAATAGTCAATTTGTCCCTGGTTAGATCTGACCACAAACTAATCACCATGGAAATCCACATCTCACCCACACACCCTGCAAAGGTAACCACCATGAAAAACTTCTCCAAAGCTGACTTTGGGTTCCTACAAACAGAGGTGGATAACTTCACGGCACCCATGTCAATGGAAAATAGATGCATGACTGCCAAATCATACACCAATGCACTGTACGAACATGTGAATCAATGCATGGAACTAGCATTACCCAACAGAACCAAGACACTGTCCTCCAAAAAAAGGAAGCCAATATGGTGATCCGCTATCATTAATAAACTCTACAACAGAAGGAAGAAACTGTTGCAGAAAAAGGTGAAGACCCAAGACTGGAAAGCTCTCTCATTAGCCTCAACACAAAGTTGATCTCCCTCATCAAAACCACTAAAGCCAGCTATGAAGGCAGAATGTTGGCAGACACTAAAAACAACCACAAAGCATTCTATGCTTATATCAAGAATCTCCAGGTTTTCTCTGTGTTACTGCACAATGGTACCTCTTATACTGAGCCAACAGATATTGCCAACATACTGACTGACAGATTCAGTGCCAACATTACCCCTCTCTCCTCCCCTAAAGGACCAATCACAATACCAGAGGAATACCAGGCACCCAGCATTACTGCAGCACAGGATAAAGCTGCATTGTCCAAGGCCAGGAATACAGCTTCCATGGGACCCGATAATATCCCTGGATGTGTTCTACATGAACTACAAAGTGACCTGACACCACATCTGTGTGCCCTGTTCAATCATAGCCTCACCTCAGGCTTTATCCCTACAGAATGGTGTACTGCTACAGTCATCCCTCTCCATAAAGAGGGAGAGACTACAGACCCTGGGAATTATTGCCCCATTAGCCTGATGATTGTGATGATTCTGATATGTAAGGCTATGGGGTGCATCATCATGGACCTAATTAACAAGGCTATAGGGAATATCCAAACTCTAGATCTCATGCAATTTAGTTTTGTGAAATGTAGATCATGCCTGCTCAACTTGGCTGACTTCTTTGAGTCATTCACCAGAGCTGTGGATGAGGGCAAGGCAGTTCAAACAGCCTACCTCAATCTGGCCAAGGCCTTTGATACTATTCCCCACTCAGGAATTATTGATAAACTCACCAAAACTAGGCATCAACCCCTATATCATTAGGTGGGTTGCAAACTGGCTCACAGATAGAACCCACAGTGTTAAAGTAGAGGACTCCAAGTCAGACTGCTGACCAGCCATGAGTGGAGTCCCACAGAGATTGGTCCTTGGTCCTGGGTCCTCTCCTGTTTGGCATCTACTTCTCAGAAGTTCAGGCCAATACCTAGGCACTCTGGCTGGCCAAGTTTGCAGATGACTGCAAGCTGGGAGCCATTATTAACTCCCCAAATGATATAGACATCCTATAGAAAGGCCACACTGAGACCAATGACTGGTGTTGAAACCATGGCCTTAAACTTAATGCCAAAAAAAATGCATCGTCACCCCCTTTGGGAAAAACTCAGTTCCCACTAAACACCACATCGATGGAAGCCCACTGAATACTAAAGGCGTTATAAGAGATCTAGGGATATAGGTTGACAGCAACCTCTCCTTCAGCCACCACATTGCCGATGTGGTCAGAAAGTCCTTCTATGTGGGACATCTCATTACCAAGGGTTTTGCATCCAGGAAGAAAGAGGTCATCATCTCTCTCTATGCTTCCCTCATTAGGCCAGTCATCGAGTATAATGCCCCATTTGGCATGTACCTCACTAGACACATGGAACAGCTGGAATGGCCACAAAAGTACCTCATGAAGAGGATCCTAGGCATTAAACACATGTCCTACATGGACAGACTAAAAAAACTCCAGCTATTCTCTGTCTCATATCGTCTACTAAGAGGGGATCTCTGCTTGACTAACAAAGCCATGTCTGACCCAGCTCTGTTAGAAATGCTTCAACTAAAGAAATCCCAATTTCTCTGCAACACATAATCCAGAGACCTCAACCCCATTACCACAATCAAGAGAACATGCAGGAGGGACAGTTTCATAACCTAGAGACTGCCCATGTTCTGGAATAGACTTCCCATACATGTTAAGCAGAGCAACTCACTGACTCTTTTCAAGAGAAATCTTGATAAGTGGATAGGAAATAGAATGTTCATCCTGGGGATCACTCCAGTGGCTCTACTTGGTAGAGGCACTGGGAACTAATGTCGGGTGGCACGATGCCAGGGAACTTCTATGGACTAAGCTTGTAAAGGCTCCAGGACCAATAGTCAAGTACACACCTATGAACCTATGAAAAGTTCCCCAGGAATGCACAGGTTTTCACCCTTTGAGTTGCTGTATGGACATAGGGTGACAGGACCTCTAGATTTAATTTGAGATGAGTGGGAGGGTGAGTGTGAATCTCACAAGAAGTCTGTTGTGGCATATGTCCTAAACTTCAGGACAGGGCTCAGGCAACTCATGGGCTTGGCCCAGGAGAACCTGGCAGAAGCCCAACAGCAGAAAAAGTCTGGTATGACAGGAATGCTCGAGCTAGAGAGTTTGCTGTAGGGCAGCAGGTAATGGTTCTCATTCCTGTCAGACACAGCAAGCTGCATCCAACTTGGGAGGAATGCTACAAGGTGGTAAGGAAGGTCAGTGATGTTAACTACATGCTAGAACTGCTAGGCAGGAGGCAGGAGCACAAATTGTACCATGTTAATATGAGGAAACCACACCATGACAGGAAGGCCCTTGTGCCAAGTATTTGCAGTACAAGGCAGGAGGAGTCTGAGGGGAGTCTATGGCTACAGGGAGCCAGCCAGGAAAATCACAAATTACTATGGTGGAGCCTAGAGTTGCAGGCATATGATGGGACAGTGCAGCATGGTACTGGGGTCAGCAATGCCAAGGCAACTGGAAGCTCAAGACAGGGAATGGGTTAAGGTATTCCCAGCTAGGCTCAACCCTCTCAAGCAACATTTCTCAAGGATCACTTGAAAAACTAGCATGAGTTTTTGAGGTGGTGGGAGTTGTGAGGCTGCCAGCCCAGCTATCTGGAATTTTGTAAATAATCATATGTCATTTGTGAATATTAATATGATCTATAGGGTTGTCTTACAAATGTAAGAGAATTATATGTTATATGTATAGTAAACTACTGGTGCAGAAGTGTGTGTTGAACTGTATGTTCTGTACTGAGCTTCAAGAATGTAACCACAGTGTATCCTGCTGGAAAAGAGCAGAAATGTGTATAAGCTATATAACTGTGCAAATAGATGAATGTTTTCATAGAATAAGTTGGAACATACAGAGTTAACTTGCAAAACTCTAAGAAAATAAGTTGAAAAGTAAAGAGTTTTATGATGTGCTATAAAGTTAGTTAATACAGCATGAAGACAGGATGTCTACAGCTAGAAGTTATTGTTAGTGTCTTGAAAAACAGAAATAATTACTAGGTTTCAAATGTAGAGTGTTTTTATTGCTCTGTGACTTCCTATCAGCTGCCCATCTGAGAGAGAAGTATTTTTGACACTGTGCTGCTAAAGTTTAAGTTTCTATTAGCCTGGGAACTGAAGGCAGGTGACAAATAGTGATGTCATCCAGCTGACCCAGCAGTAATGTTTTGATATTAATTTAAGAACTTTCTCTCAGAGAAAGCCTGTGCATGTTGTATTTGTCTTTGGACCTGAAAACATTTTTTTTAAATTTTTATTTTGCATTTGTTAACTGGGAAAGTCCGACTTGGAACGAGCCATTTTTCAGCTGAGGCCAGGGGAGAAATGCTCCACATGCATGTCATTGTAACATGGGAGGAAACTGGAGCACCCGGAGGAAACTCACACGAATGCAGGGAGGACATGCAGACTCCACACAGAAGGCACCATAGCAGAGAATTGAACCGGAGAACCTCTTGCTGTGAAGCGACAACACTACCGCTGCACCACTGTGCCATCCATCCTTTCATCAGCACTTGCCTTGTTAATAGTAAATAACTAGATTACACTGATTTCTCTTAGAGATAAACAGGATAAGAGTAAGATTAGTTTAGATGTTTTCTGTATGTATTTGAGACTGTTCTGCAATGTTGTTTTAAAATATTTCCTGTGATTCTGAACTTTGTCACTGTGCTGAGTTTTTGAGTATTGTCTTGTTCCTTTATTATTTATTATTAATTATATTTAAACATTTTAAGTGTGGTTAGTTTATTTAGAGATATTTAAGCTGCTAGAGTACTTGCATGTGTATTTGGTGACACTGTACAGGCCACTCTTAAATAGCCTTGCAAGTCTTGCTCACACTTACCATTTGTATAATAGTAACATTATATAGTAGAATTGGTCACCCTTTGTAAGAGCCTTATAGTAGCTGATAAAAAGCTGGTTGGTGGCAGTGATAACTAACTTTTAATCTGGGCAGAAGAGGGCATAGTAAACCTGTGCCAGCCTTTCCCATGAACGTGTGTGTGTCTGTATATAAATCAGATCACAAAGTGTGTGGGACAGCTACTTGGTCAGAGATATGAAGCACTGGTTGGACAGAGAGGGTGCTGGAGGTTTTGGTTTGACTGCTCAGCTGAGATCTTAACCCTATAGCTGTGGCAGTGGGGAGTCTTATTGGGGATCTGGAGAAAGAGGGAGAAACCAGCCCCAGACTGATTGTGATCTTTGTGTGGTCTTAAGGGGGGATTTGTAATTTACTGTGTATGTACTTGTCATCATCCCAAAGTGGATGTCCCTCACTGGTGCTAGTGGTGAGGATTGAGGATCCTTGATTACTGGGCCAGTGCAGGAGTTTCACAGAAGTCACAGGCCTGCAGATAGAAACACACTTCACATATCCCTGTAGTAAAACTATAAGTGCATAAAGTGTAATGTCATGCATTAATATGCATTCACAGAGAAGTTCAACTTAGGGACTGCAAATGAGGGCCACTAATATCAGAGTGCACCACACAATACATTCAGACTGACAGTGTCAATTAGCACAGCTGCAAAACTAACTTACACATTTGAAGTCCTTGCTTGTAACAAGGACTGCCATCATACATGCTCCAAATTACTACCAGACTGTAACACATGGCCTGACAGTCACCCAAATGGTAGATATATTCTTATATTTATCCCCCATGTTGCTCAAGGACACAACAAACATTTGGACTGGTACTCAGTGATGCTGTTGCCTGACATACTTACCTTAATCACATGCCTTAAATGGACTATAAAGGGTGTCCTCACTCTGGCTATGCCTCTACAACAAGGTTGACACAGCTCCCATAGTTACTCCTATAGCTTGTTGTCCTCCAAAGTATTCACACACTCTGCTAGACCTATTTTAATGCAGCAGCTGCTGCAGCCTATAGCACACACATCTCAATGTAAAACTCGGTGCTACAGACCTACCCTCTGTGATGATGTTGTCTCCTTACCCCTGTAATGTTAAGCACAACATATCAGAAAGGGCCCCTAATTTACATGAAGGCCTTGTATATTGTACAGTGGTTGCATGTGATTGGCTGATGATAGTGCAAATCAGCTATGCTGGCTGCAATTAGCATTTCATAACCACATATTGGTTAAGAGACATTCATCTGCTGATGAGAAGCATGTTAAAATGGTAAGCAGGTGGCTATGGGGAGCCATTCTGTATGATACTTTCCCCACACAGAACACATGTGTGCAAACTATTAACTATCAGCACACATCAGCAGAGGAGTATTGCACTCCATGATGTATGTAACCATTTTGTTTACATCAGGATGTAGATGTGTGACTATACTTACATGGAATAGGGATTACAGAATTAAGCCTTTCCTAGAATCATGATAATGACATGTCAGTGATCTCCAGATTTGTTACACATACACAGGATGTGCAATACATCAAGGGTGGAATGTATATTGTCAATGTGTCACACTGGGCTCATGGTACTCTCCCATTATAGTGGTTGTAACAGCACACTGCTATTTGTTTGCACAATTGTTTTGATATATTATCAGGGAGTTTGCCCCTTGGGGACAGACTACAATAAATTCCAGTGTCAGTTGCATGATCATACAGCAGTATCTATCATGGCACACATGGGAATACCTATCACTAGTATCATAGTTGTATCCACATGCTTAGTATGTTTGCACCCTGTGTAATATGGCATGTGTGATCAAGCAGTGGGTATTGCCAGCCATTCTGTCCTTGGTGTATCTCTACATAGTGTACTTCCACGTGTGTGATCCTGACATGTTTTCCCATGTCAATTCTTTTCAGGAAACATGTATGCAAGAAGTCATGCAGCTTTCATGGATGTAGAGAATGAGTTAATACTGGAAGGCCTCTGGCAGCACAATGAACTCCTACTGTCCAAGAGAGGCACAACAGGAAAAAGCAGGAGGCATTGTGGGCTGACCTTGTCTATAATGTCAATGGCACAGGTCATCAAAGCAGGACTTATGAGCAGATTTGATACCGCACAATGGACATGATTAATGCTGCATGCAGAAGAGCAGTAGATATAGCCAGGGGATTGTGGTGCCACTGGTGGAGGGCCTGCAGTGGAACAACCACTTTCAGCCACTGAGGAATTCCTGGAAAATTTAGGCACACATAACAGCTCCCAGGCATCCATCACACCCTACATTGTGGATGTAGGTGCCACAGTTTCCACGGCAGAGGAGCATGCATGTAAACTTAGTTTGATCAGCATTGCAATATTGTAGCATTCAGTGTGTCAGGGCGTACATAATCTTACGTGAGTGCCAGGTCTGTCTGCTTTGGGGGTAGAAGGGTTTAACTGCAATCTGATTGTCATGCTCTGATTTTGACCAATATAACAATTAACACAGTAACTACTGTAAATGTGAGATATATGGACATATTACCATGTGGTGGTGCTTACATTACCTCTCCTCAACTTTTCACAGGTCTGTCAGGTATTGAACAAGCCCATGGTCCAGCACCTGGTAAGCATGACACTGTTTTGTTATAGATGTAGGTTTATAGCAGTGTAATCCCTAGACTGTCATCCCAAGCCTGCTGCCTGCATTGTTGTACTGCCGGCATAATTGCCAACTGAACAAATATTTTCCGACTGTACACATGTTAGACTCATATTTATATCTTGTAGGTGTGAATACACTGATAGTATTGTGAGGACCCTACAGAGTGTCATGTGTGTCAACTGTGTAGAGTCTACACAAATGTCAACAGTGTACTTCACTGTTGCTGATGAGATTGCAGTGTAAGGAGATTTTCTTTACAAGTAACTACAGCTGATAGTGGGAAGAGTACTGTCCTCATGTCCTACTATATGAGGTTGGGTTTTCAACATGTCTGTCATAGTGACAACAGTGTATAGAGCCGTAAATATATCACAACATAGTACTGCAGAGCATAATAGTGCAGGTATTAATGTATTGTTTTTTTCCTTTCTTATCACAGGTGACCAGGTGGGTTGGTGTCTGTCCCCTACACAAGTTGATGTCAGTGTCACCTCAGACTCTGATGA
This sequence comes from Protopterus annectens, assembly GCF_019279795.1. Classification (NCBI taxonomy): domain Eukaryota; kingdom Metazoa; phylum Chordata; order Ceratodontiformes; family Protopteridae; genus Protopterus; species Protopterus annectens. The sequence goes on from NC_056750.1 coordinate 88,369,495, forward strand.
TGATGATGGCCACAGTGAGGCACAGGTCAGAGTTTTTGGGGCTAAATCTGTCCCAGAGTTTGACATCCCTCTTCTGCCCTCATTGTCACTTCACACAGTATGCCCACACATATCCAGTCCCCGAACCCCACAAATATTAGACAGTCAGAGGGTGGGGACATTGAACAGGTCAGAGTGGCAACTATGGCACCAGTGAGTGTAGACACTGGCTATAGCCAGAGAGCTGGTGAAGTTCCACACAGACAGATTGATATCGGGTTCTTGTAGGAGGCCTGCTGTATGTCCACCACCTGTTTGGTGTCACATCATGGGTAACTTGGCACATGTTTTGGACCATCTTGGAGGCACAGGCACATTCTGAATGGACTTCCAGTTGTATGCTTAGGGTTATGGATGCAGCACAGTCTGACATCCCTGACTATCCCCACTGCATTGGTGACTCCCTGGATAGGTTCACTGATGCAGTGGACAGAAGGTGGGCTTAGAGAGTGTCTGTGTTGGAACATACAGTGTCTGTGCTGGAATGTGTGGTTGGAGTTGAGTGTCAGACTCATGGATGTAGGTCAGCTACTCTATCTGCTGAGAGTGCACGTGACTGTGCAAAGTCATGATCCTGTAGTAGCAGTGCATCCAGTGCTACAGAGGAGAGTGTGGTGTCCACACCAATATATGGCAGGCCATGGGCTTATGATCCTTGGCATTCCCTTGGGGGACATGGTCCCCACAGACAGCAATCACCATCAGATACTAGCACCACTTCTGACCTTGGCCATGGAGGTGCCAATACAACTCCTGGCAGAGCCAGTTCCAGTGTTCGGGGTTGGAGATAGTGAACTGTCATTTCTACAATGTATGGTCCAAAGTTGTCCAACATACACACATGCATGGCTAGCACTGAGCTTGACTGTGTACATGCACGCACTCACACACCACTGTCAAATGCAGGTCACCTACAGACTCGCACGGCACCTTTCCATGGTCCATCTTACCTGCTTCACTTCCTGACTCACACACATGCTGCCAACTATTTGAGTCAGCCTAGGCCTCCTGCACCCTCACACAACACCCTGTGCAGTTGATGATACCTGTGCCCCATCCCTGTCATCCTCACCATCATTGCAGGGAAATTAAGCTATGTGTCTGATGCATAGGGTGACTATATTAGTTAACATGTACTTATGTAATGCAGTGTTGTTTTGCCATGCCCCCTGTAGTAGTTATTGACCAATGCTGTATGCTGGCATTTGTCATGAGTATAGTCATAGAGTCATAGAGTCATAGATTAGTACTAGGCTAACTGCCCTTGTGAGGCATTTTAAGCCTAGCCAATTACCCCTTGTGAGACTCAAACCCTGCACCTTGTGTTTGTAAGGCAACCACCTTAACCATTAGGCCACCCTCCCAACCATAAGTTAACCCAACAGACTCCTGAAAGAGAAACATAAACAGGTCCATGACACACCTGTCATTGTGTAACTATACAGCCACTACAACATCATATAGCGTAAGGTAAACAAAAGTGTGTCACATACTTTTGTTTACCTTACGCTATATGATGTTGTAATGGCTGTATAGTTACACAATGACAGGTGTGTCATGGGTTTATGTTTCTCTTTCAGGAGTCTGTTGGGTTAACTTATGGATACACAGTGCCAATAAAGCAGCACAGGATGGCATGTCAGCACAGCAGAAATATGTCTTCAGCAAGGTACAGCACTATAAGTGCATGGCTCCATAGGTTCATATGTGTATAACAGGCTAATAAGGACAATGCCAGCATTCAGCGTACTCATGCATTCCTAATCTGTGATAAGGTCTGCTACCCCTGATAAGTGTCACCACAGTTTTGGTAACTAACACATGTACAAGTAGTGGTGATGGAGATGACCCATTGACATATATCCTGTGTCCAGTACCAACAGTTGCCCAACACCAGTTATGACTGTTATATTCTGCATCCCAGTTTGTAACCCGCACATGATTTGTCACAGCAGATGTGTGGTTTACATGCATGGGCGACCTGTTTCATGTCGGGCATACTACCTGTGCTACATACCTGTCTCTCCTGCATGTACTATGTATACCACAGTGATGTTGTAGGCGTGTAGAACAGGTAATACATGTGTTAGTCCTGTCATGGATACATGGAAAGTATACAAGTGGTATGTGACACCTCCTTGTATGGAGCCATACACATCCTCTCCTAAGCATTTAGGAGACAGACTACACATGTACAGTCTTGACAGGGACTCCATAGGACATGTTATCTACACTGTGTATTGGTGTACCATGAAACTTGTGTAGCTGCTACAGTTGCACGATATACTTGTATAGTGACATTAGCAAGGGTGCCACTGCACACAATGATAGGTGCAGTGAGTGCCACATTCAGTATAGCAGTGACAGTCTGGGATTTCCATCCCATACCTATCTGTATAGGTTGTACAACAGTGAATGCATTCCCACATCTTACCAACAGTGAAAGTCAAAGGCTACATTATTCTCTGTGTCCATAACTCCATGAGTAATGGCTCAACTGCATGTGGTGTGCATACACTACAATATTTTCCAGGGGTGGATGATTTCCCAAAGGATAGTATTGTGCAGTCAGTGGCATTTAGTCTTTGTCAGTGGCTCAGAAAACTGACTGTGTCTTAGGCCATCCTGAATAACTGTTGGTTCTGTGTGGGATTCTGTGACAGCTCCTAATCTACAATCACCTGCTAATGTACTCAGTCAGAGGTCACTGACAGTGGCTGTGGCTGCACAGAGGAAATGGCTAGAAGGGGCATGCCAACAATGATGACTGGTGAACTCCATTGGTCACTGGCATTATTGTAGCATAGGTCTCCCAATGCTATCTTCCCAGAGTATGACTGTAAGACACTTTCCTATCCACCAGCTGACATAACACTCTGACTCTGTACGTAACATACACAGTTACCAAGAAGGCCTGCTGGCCTAATATTGTCAAACACCTTGTCACGCCATAGTTGGTGGAATGAGACATATTTCCAAAATCAATTTTATAGTGTAACAGTCAATTGGCTCCACCAGTTACAGTCGGTAGGCATAGTCTGACCTTGAGAAAAAGTAACAGTGTTTAGTCCAGTGTCAGTAGGGATACAACAGTGTTAGTGCTCATATCCATGATAACTCCTTTCATGGCATCTCGGGTGACATGACTCAGAGGTCTGGGGACACCACTTGGCACTACATGCTAGTTTTCCTCTGTGAAAATAAGTACTGCAGTTACTTCCAGCATGTTGCAAAAAGAGAGTCATTCAAGGTGTCTGTACAGAGCACAGCAAAATAGTGAAAAGTAGTCATGCTGTGGCTCACTTGCCCATCATTAGTCCAGGTCCTTACGTACAATGCCCTGGAGCAGTGCTGTGACATCCCCATACAGGGAATTAACATTTTGCATCATGTGTTTACCAATATGAGTGACCACTATAGCCCCCAAATGTGAGGTCCTCCCTGGTGGGATCTGACCACAGATCAGTCTCCTTTGAACTTCTAGCATGTGACCCCTCCTTGCAGACAATACAGACATATATGTCAATAAAGCCATTTTTTACCTCCTGTGGGATGGTTGATATAGACTGACTGCACCTCCCCTTTCAGATAGGACAGGCAAGTACGCAGAGCTTTACACCCATGCATTATGTCAGCAGCATTACAACTGCATTAACCTGGCTGTACATGGCAGGAAGGACACAGGGTCATCATGGCACAGCAAACCTAACTGGTGGACAACTGCCATTAGCAGGCTGTACAATAACAGGTGGACAGTGACGTATGACAGTTGGGGTGAGGGTGCCCCCTAACATTGAGGCACTACCTACTCAGCTAAAAGAAGCACATAGTGTTGTTGTTATGTTGTATAGACATGGTAAGTGACACGATTAGTCACCCACACAAAGCAGAACCACAGAGTACAGTGTAGTTACATGTGTGACCTCAAAGGACAGACCCTGATTGTTGCTGACCTCATACATAATGATGCCACATATGATGGGTCTGTACTTATAGCTAACTTGTACTCTCTCACTGTCTACAGTGCCCTCACCACATGACACATGACATTCCTACAGCCAGTCCCATAACTTCCATATTTACACAGCAGTTCATAACTGGCCACTCAATGGGAGATGCACAGCATCTATTGCACATGCTAACATTCCAGGCTGCATCCCACGTGTGACACATGACATTCCTACAACCAGTCCCATAACTTCCATATTTACACAGCAGTTCGTAACTGGCCTCTCAATGGGAGATGCACAGCATCTATTGCACATGCTAACATTCCAGGCTGCATCCCACATGTGACAGATTACATTCCTACAACCTGTCCCACAACTTCCACATTTACACAGTAGTTCGTAACTGGCCTCTCAATGGGAGATGCACAGCATCTATTGCACATGCTAACATTCCAGGCTGCATCCCACATGTGACACATGACATTCCTACAGCCTGTCCCATAACTTCCATATTTACACAACAGTTCGTAACTGGCCTCTCAATGGGAGATGCACAGCATCTATTGCACATGCTAACATTCCAGGCTGCATCCCACATGTGACAGATGACATTCCTACAACCAGTCCCATAACTTCCATATTTACACAACAGTTCATAACTGGCCTCTCAATAGGAGATGCACAGCATCTATTGCACATTCTAACATTCCAGGCTGCATCCCACATGTGATCTGACAAGGATTACTAGCACCATTGGGACAACCTTGCAATCATACTGAAACCACTGGCTGCACAACAGCTGAGTAGACAACAGCAACTGTTATACCCTTGCACAGAGGTGGTGCATCCATAGGTTCATAGATTAGTACTAAGCTAACTGCCCTTGCGAGCCATTTTAAGCCTAGCCAAGTATCCCTTGTGAGATTCAAACCCTGCACCTTGTGTTTGTAAGGCAAAACAGTTAACCATTAGATCACCCTCCCAACCCCGACTGACCAACACAACTATAGACTTCTTTGTCTAAGTATCTATATCTGTATGCCCATAGGGGCAATCATCATGGAGCTTATCAGGACATGTGCATGTGATCTACACAGAGCTGACTGTACACAGTCTGGATGAGTGACAAGAAGAGCATGACTGTTACACGTGGTGGACATTTCTCAGGAAGTCACCAAGGACCTGCATGAGGATATAGCAGGCTGTACAACCCCTATACTGAGCCAAGCTATCTGACTACATCCCCTGCTCAGGCAACATTTACACATCGCCCACTTAGGCATCAATGATACTGTCATTGCAGGGGTCACTAAGTGGCCCATTGATGGCACACATACTCAGCACAGAGCCATCCACCTCCAATAGCTAATCTGTAAGCAGCAGTGCTCAACAGGGCTCAGTCCTGAGTCCTCTACTGCTTGGAATCTATTTAACCACAATACGCACAACTACTGAATGACTGTGGCTAACAATGTTGGCTGATGCCTGCAAATCATGAGCACTTACAGATTCTATGTAGCATGCCACTATCCTGCAAGAGGGTATTGCTGAACACATGCCTGTTGACATACTAATGACCATAAACTCCATGAAAATATATATGTAGTATCATTACCACACTTTTCAGCCACCAAACCAGGACCAAAATACTAAAGGTGGAGGAGTGTCCATATTCACCAAGGATATTCACACCACCAGGCTAGTTGCCCAACACAATGCATCTGAAATTCTCCAGGTGCAACTAACACTAGGTAAGACTGCAATCCAAATTGTAGCTTGCTAGAGATCCCCCACCATGCCCCAAGATTCTCACTACACCTGTCTAAACATACTGGAAAATATTAAGATACAACCAAACACCCTAATACTGGGTGATTTCAACTACCCTGCCATTAACTGGGAAAACTACTCATGTACCAACACCTTTGCCCAACAGTTCTTGGAATTCATGAATTCCAATGCCCTGGATCAACTAATCCATAGTGCCACCAGGGGCTCCAATATCCTAGACCTGGTCATTACCAACATGGGAAATCAATGCTCCATACCTATAGTTACCCGCACGTTGGTCAGGTCTGACCATAAGCTAGTCACCCTTGACATCCACATCCCTCCCCCACCCCCAGTAAGGAAACCTCTGTAAAAAACTTCTCCAAAGCCAACTTCATGCTACGCAAGTCAGAAGTGACAAACTTCATGACACCCATGCAGACTGGAACTGAAAGTTCGACTGCTGAATCCTACACTAAGGCACTTATGAGCAAATCCACTCATGCATGAATCGTGCCATACCAAATAGAACCAAGACACTGTCCACCAAAAATAGGAAGCAAATCTGGTGGTCCCCCGCCATAAACAAACTTTACAACAAAAGGAAGAAACTGTTGCAGAAAAGAGGAAAATCCCAGGGTGCAAAAAACTCCCTTACCAGCCTCAGTAAGAAGTTGAGATCCCTCATAAAATCATCCAAAGCTAGTTATGAAAATAAAATTGCAAAAGATTCCAAAGGCAACAACAAGGCATTCTATTGCTATGTCAAGAATATAAATGGCAATGCTCAGATCTGCTCTGAGCTACAACAGAATGGCATTAAATATACTGATACCAAGGGTATTGCCAATATCCTGGCAGATCAATTCAGTGCCAACTTCACCCTCCTCTCACCCCCTAAAGGGCCCATCTCAATACTGAAAGATTGCCAAATTCTGGTAATAACAGCCACACAGATAAAAAACACACTCTCCAAAGCTAAGAATACAGCACCCATGAGGCCAGACAACATCCCGGGCTGTGTACTGCATGAACTACAAAATGAACTTGCACCTCTACTAAGTGTCATGTTTAATCATAGCCTCACCTCAGGCTTCATGCCCACTGAGTGGTGCACAGCTACAATTATCCCACTCCACAAGGGGGGATCCACATTGGATCCTGGGAACTACCACCCCATCAGTCTGACGAGCCTGATCTGCAAGGCCATGGAACATATTATCGTGGAACTTATAAACAAAGACATTGGCAAACTTCAAACACTGGACCCCACCCAGTTTGGGTTCTTGAAGGGCCGATTTTGTCTCCTGAACTTGATTGACTTCTTTGAATCAGTCTCCAGAGCTGTGGAGGGTGAGGCGGTCTACACAGCCTATCTGGACCTTGCTGAGGCCTTTGATACCATCCCCCTCTCTGGAATTATAGATAAAGTTACTAAGCTGGGCATTAATCCCTAACATCACTTGATGGTTTGCTAACTGGCTTACTGACAGAACCCATACTGTAAAAGTAGCCAACTCCAAATCCAGCTCCAGACAAGAGACAAGTGGAATATCTCAGAGTTCAGTCCTGGGACCACTATTGTTTAGCGTCTACTTGTCTGAAGTACAAGCCAACATTAAGGGACTCTGACTAACAAATTTCACAGATGACTGCAAACTGGGAGCCATTACTGAATCCCCAAATGATGTGGATATTCTACAAAAGGGCTTTACAGAAACAGATGCTTGGTGCCAGAGCTATGGGCTCAAGTGCAATGCCAAGAAATGCATTGTTATCCCTTTGGGAAAAAACATGTACCATGAATTGCCACATAGGTGGCAATACACTAAACACTGAAAGTGTGATAAGAGACTTAGGGGCACTGGTGGACAGTGATTTCACCTTCGATAACCACATTGCCACAACAATCAGGAAATTCTTCTATGTGGCACACCTCATCAGTAAGGACTTTTTATCCAGAAAAAAGGAGGTCAATGTCCAACTGTAATCATCCCTTATTACACCCATTATAGAATACAATGCCCCATTTGGTATGTACCTCTCAAGACATCTGCAACAACTGGAAAGGTCACAGAAATACCTCACTAAAAGAATCACAGGCCTAAAGCAGATGCCCTATTCTGACCATCTAAAAAAACTCCAGCTATACTCTATTGCATATCATCTACTCAGAGGTGATCTTTGCTTAACACACAAAGCTATGTCAAACCCAGAGCTGTTGGACATGCTACACTTAAAGAAATCCCTCAGAGCCATACATCACAATGAACAAAACATGCTGGAGGGATAGGTTCCTGACACAGAGACTTCCCAGACTCTGGAATAGACTGCCCATACATATCAAGCAGAGTGTCTCTTTGGCCCTCTTGAAAAGGAACCTTGATGATTAGATGGGAGATAGGAAATTTACCCGGTGATCACATCAGTCACCCTGCTAGACAGGGGTCCAGGGATGTAAATATTGTTGGAAGAAATTTTATTTTATTTTATTTTACATTTGTTAACTGGGGGTGTCTGACTGAGCCAAAAAGGCCCTTTTTCAGCAGAGGCCTGGGGATAAAAGCTCCACATAGAAAAATTACAGATACATTTAGTTATTTAGACATGATTAGTATACACACAAATTACAAAATACATGTTTTTACAGTGGTATGCAGCATATCAACAGTTACAGTGGAGAGAACAAACAAAAAATATATTAATTTAAAAATAAAGGTAATTAATAGATTTGTGGTGTACAGCTGAAATTTGGAACATAGGTAGAATACATACATAGTACACAGGTACAGTACATATTTTGTACATTAGCCAATGTTTGTGAGTAAGAGTGAAAACTATCATCAAGTACTCTAGGTTTAGTATGTGTACCTTATCTGCTTTCACTAGCCTGGGGAGCAATCATAGCCAGGGAATTGTTATGGATAGGCTTGTATAGGCCCTAGGGCTGATAGCCTAGTGCCAACATATGAACCTATGAACTAGCACCTATGTACCTGGTAAGTAGCACATCAGTCACAACATGTGATGTACATACTCAGAGGTGAAAGAACTGGGCACACAGATCTGGCCACACAGGTTTACACCTAATGTGCCTCAGATCACCATGTCTCTACAATGGAATGGCTGGGATCGTGTGACATAGCTGAGGGTGCAGTCACCTGTACGCACCTAATGTGCCTCAGATCACCATGTCTGTACAGTGGAATGGCTGGGATTGTATGACATAGCTGAGGGTGCAGTCACCTGTACGCACCTAATGTGCCTCAGATCACCATGTGTGTACAGCAGAATGGCTGGGATCACCATGTCTGTACAGTGGAATGGCTGGGATCAAATGACATAGCTGAGGGTGCAGTCACCTGTACGTGACATACTCATACTCTCTAAGTACTCTTCCCTCAGCATGCCAATATCTGAATGCAATGGCCATTTGGTAATGTACCTCTCCAAGCAGTACTTACAATTGCACACACCAGTATGGTTCCTCACAAGGACATTTCATATCTTCAGTATGTGTTCAATGGGGATTATCTGCAATAAGTGTCATTGTAGCCTGTGGCATATAGACTACTCAGATGTGATCTATGACTTGCAGATGGGGAAATGTGTGACCCTGCGTGATTGCATATGCTGCCTATCTGTAAGAGACATAGCAGACAGATAACTCTTTGTAAGGATATTAACTGCTTATGTGACATTAGTAATGTTTGTCTAATAGACTTAAACATACCCTTGAGACAGAACCCTGCCTAACAGCAAACAGAGCATACAGCACATGCCATCTGTATGACTGGCTGGGTGACCATCATCTCAACACAGGGCATCTGCCTGTGTCCCTCTTGGACTGGGGAAATATGCACTGATCCTATAACTACAGGTATAAAGTTGTCTAGGATTGTGGGGGCTGTATGGCCATTATGCTAGTGAAGTTCAAACAACCTATGGTTCCATAACATGATGTAAGATGCTCTAACAGCTTCACACACAAACATGGCTACATTAGGGCTAACATCACTTCCAATCACCATCTACAGGACACCCCAAGGCGCACACATAGTGCATGTTGGCTGTATGTAGATTAGAGCACTTACCGATGTAATGGTACCCACTAAAGATAAGAATACATGATGAATGCAGCACACCTAATGTCGGCATGTACTATCAGTTTAGGACATATAATTCTTGATGACATCAGCAGACCTTGTTGTGGTCAGTCATTTGGGGGGCACATCACCTGCTACAAATAAAATACTGCAAAACCTTACTTATTTCTAAGTTACTGAGTTGATCATATTTATGCCATATGACATACACACATACCGAGTTGCCTGGAGTGCAATCAGAGCCCATACTTATTTAGTCTTATACACTATCGGTCACAGTAGTTATCGCATGCACCATGGCTTAAGTATGATACTACACTTGCAGCTGTTAGCCTTACGGTGGATGACATCATCAGGCCTTGTAGAAGAGGGCAGTTTGGAAGCCAGTAGCAACTTTCAGGGCCAAAAATTGCATAACCATTACAGCTTCACAGCCCATGAGTGCATGTCAGTTGTTTTGCAGGGGGATATACATGCGCACATACACCAAGTGGACTGGAGTGAGAGTAGAACCACTACCTATCTCATCTTATATACCATAGCTCACAGTAATTATTGCATGCACAACACCTTAAGCATGACACTACACTGGCAGCTTGTAGTCTTGAGGTGGATAATATCAGGTTTCGTAGAAGAAGGCAATTTAGAAGCCAGCAGCAATTTACAGGGCCAAAAAGTACATGTCTATTATAGGCTGATAGGCCATGAGGGTATGTTTGTTGTTTTGGGGGCAAACACACATGCACGCACACAAACATGCACACATGCACATGCACGCACACACACACACACACACACACACACACACACACACACACACACACACACACACACACACACACACACACACACACACACACACACACACACACACACACACACACACACACACACACACACACACACGTACCAAGTGGCCCTGCTCTAATTGAAATGCTCATCATTTGGTTAGAAAATATATTTTTTCTATAAGATACTGTGACACCCCTTCACTGGCCTAGTAATCAAGGAACCTCAATCCTCACCACTGGCAACAGTGAGGGACATACACAATGGGGGGATTACACACAGTAAAGTACAATTTCCCTTAAAGGTACACAGAGATCACAGTCAGTCTGTGGCTGGTTTCTCCCTCTTTTTCCAGATTCCCAATAAGACTCCCCATTGACACAGCTATAGGGCTAAGATCTCAGCTGAGTGGCTAAGCTAAGATCTCCAGCACCTTCTCTGTCCAAACACTTCTTCATGTCCCTGCCAAATTAGCTGACCCCCCCCACACACACACACACACACACATACACACTTTGAGATTTGATTTATACATAAACGCAAACACATACCTGGGGAAGGCTGGCACAGGTTTACTAGCTATGGTTCATTCTGCCAGGACTATAAAGCAGTACCAGCTGCCACCAGCCACCCTTACTTATCAGCAACTGTAAGGCCCTTACAAAGGGTGACCAATCCTACTGCGTAATGTTACTTTTATCCAAATGGTAGTTTTTGACCAAGCGCCAGGCTATTAGGACTGGCTTGCACAGTATCACCAAACACATATGCAAGTACTCTAAGAGCTTAAATATATCTCACAAATATCAGACACAAAAATAGGTTTAAATGTATTTAATAATACATAATAAAAGAACAAGACAATACTCAAACAACACAGTAACTATAGAGTTCAGAATCACAGGAAATATTTTAAAACCGCATTGCATGACAGTCTCAAATACAGAAAACATCTAAACTAATCTTTACTATATTCCTAAACATATCTAAAAGAAATTACTGTACCCTAGTTACTTACTACTAACAAGGCAAGTGCAGATGATGAGCGGATGTTTTTGCTAGGTCTAAGATAAAACACAAAATGCTAGTCTCTCTCTCTCTCTTAGAGAGTTCTTAAATTAATAATAAACATTACTGCTGGGTTAACTTGGATAACATCACTCTTTGTCACCTGACTTCAGTTCCCAGGCTAACAGATACATAATTTTAACATCTCTGTGTGAGAAGTCCATATTTCTCAGAAGTTTGCAGAACATGGAAGTCGTAAAACAATAAAATGCTTTTACATTTGAAACCTAGTAATTATTTCTCTTTCAGGGCAGTAAAAAAACTCCTAGCTGTAGAGATTGTGTGTGCTGCTGAGCTGAAACTGAAAGATAACACAATCATAAAACACTTTAATTTCAACTTATTTTCTTGAAGTTTTGCAAGTTAACTCTGTATGTTCCAGCTTCTACTATTAAAACATACATTTGCACAGGTGTATAATTTATATATATTTCTGTTCTTTTCCAGTAGCATACACTGTGGACACATCCTTGAAGCTCAGTACTGTACAAGCCCTGTTCAACACACACTTCTGCACCAGTAGATTAATATACACGTAAGATATAGTTCTCTTACATTTGTAAGACAAGCATATGAATTATATTATTATTCACAAATGACATATGATTATTTACAAAAAATCAAGATAACTGGGGTGGCAATGTCGCAGATACAAGCATGTTTTTTATCATCTTTGCATTATACATGTATTATTATATATTTTTCATCTTTTCTATACACATTGTTTTAATAATTTTTTATAATTTTAAATGTAATTTGTTTGATAGGTCACAAGGTGGAAGTTTACATAGGTAGTTTTTTGCATGGCATAGTTTAGATATTAGTGGAATTTTATGCATAAATGTAACATTTTTAATTATTGTTTAAACATTTGTGACATTGTTTTTATTGTAATGCAAGTTTTTGATGCGCATCAGCAAGTCTTTTAATGTGGCCAGTTTTTTATAAAAATGTTTCCTTTCTTTTGGCAAAAGTTGGAAGAAATGAAGGTTTAAAGGGGCATTTTCATGATATAATAATGTTAATTGATTAATTGATTTTAAGGGATGCTAGAATATTTAAAGAGGGGTGGTTACTGTGATTGTATTATCTGATGAGGTTGTGGTATATGGACAAAAACACAGTGATTTAAGTTAAGCGTTAATAAAGTGTTTCTATATTACTGGTTGTTATCCATTTTTTTGTCATTTTTGAATAGCTGGTGATTTATTGGTTTGTTCCCACTGCTTCCTGGTGCCTTAGTGTGACTTGTTTGTTTTTTGATTCTTGGACACTTTCTCTTCTTCCCTTTTGGTTCTGGTTTGAGTAGAAGTGTTGGACAAATGGGAAAGCTTCCTAATTGAGGAAACTATAAGTCAATTTAATATAGGAGAGCTCAGTGTTTTGATTGGGCAGCTTATTCAATTGGTGGCACTTTTGACACAAACATGCCACAGGTTTATGGATACTGGAGCAGCAAAATCAATAAAGGATGGTACCAGTCTTAGTACCAGGATTACGGCTAACCAGGAAGAGTTAGTTTATGATGCAAACAGAAGGCAGTGATGGGAACCGGAAGTAGCTAGCAGATGGACTACTGGCATGGAGGAGTATAGAAAGGTGGATTATTCACTATCCTGCAATAGTTTTCCCAAGATTTCTTCGATTGATAATGGTGAGAAAAGTGGAGGAAACGAGGGTTTAGTAATGGAGGAGATGACAGCACCTAAATAACAATGTGGTCGGAAAGAAGGCAAGATATATTCTGGTTCCAGTGTCCTTTGAGGTAAACAACAGGTTGGGGTTCATAAAAAGAGATGGTTTTGGAGCTTGGTTAATTAATAATATTTCATTTGCTGACTTAAGGGACAATACAGATGATAAACTAAATGGGGATATACATACAATACAATTCTGAACAAATTCTATGACTGTATTTTAAAATACAAGACTCTGGGGCTGGTTAATAACTATTTAAAAGAATGTATTAATAGGGGCATTGTCCCTAAGGGTTTGAGAATTTGTAAATACCCTAACAATGTATGTAAGGGTTCTATTTTCTACCAGGAACTAGTAGAAATATTTGATTCCTGTGGTTTTGAAATTATGAAAGCAATTATTAGACAGAATGAGAGAGATATGGAGATATTATATGATGAGGTAGGTAGATTAAATAAACTGGTTGTTATGGATTAAATGTTTACAACTGAAGAAGAAAAAGTAAAATACATAAATATTCAGTAAAAAGTGGATAACAAATGTACATGGATTTTTAGGAGGAAGTGTAGAAAACTTGATCAGGATATTTTAGAATATAAGAAAAAATATAGTTACCCCAAACTTAAAAATTTGTTTCAGTATGGATATGATAGGGAAAAAGATGGGGAAGTTGGAAAGGAAAGGGGAGTAGAGATGGGAGGTAGAAACCAAGATAGGTTTAGGAATACTGACATCTGAATTTGGATGACCCTTTACAGTACCCTCCTTTAAAGAGGTCAGAGAGATTAAACATGAAAATGCCAGTGCAATACTACTTTTACAACAAAGGAAGAATACCAGAGAGGAGGAGATATTAAACAGGACAACAAATGGCTTCCATAGTGAGGATGGGAAAATTTTAAATATAGTCCCTATTCATTATAGACAGGAAGAAGGAATCGTTAGATATGATATATACATGTACAAAATTGTTAACATTTTTAACTATAGTAATTTAGAGATTGATGTTCTTTTTTTAATTTATTTATTAAAGGACTCAAATATGGGTCTATATTACATATTCAAACGCTTAAATGTTCGAATCACTAAAGAACAAACTTTAGTGATCGAACATTTAAATGTTCGAATATGTTAAAAAATAATATTTAAAAAAAAACACAAAGTAAAGGGTTTAAGCAAGGGGGCAAGCCCCCCTACATGCACCACCGCACCCCCCACTACTTAAATACGCCAACTCCGAGATCGCAAATTTCCCATATCCTACACTGTAGCATGATCTTGGAGTTGGTATATTTATGTAGCAGGGGATGTGGGGGTGCACCCTTTATTTTTATTTTTTATTTATTTATTTATTTTTTAATATATTTGAACATTTAAATGTTCGATCACTAAAGTTCGTTCCTTATTGATTCGAACATTTAAGCGTTTGAATACATAATATAGACCCCTCAAATATATCCCTAGCAAAAAATGTGAAATTAATAAAGTTCTAATAGAGCTTAAATAATTTATAAGGAAGAAAAACTTGGAATTATTACATTTTTGTGGAGGCAGGGACACTGAGGAAGAAATTATTTCGAGGAAGAAAATTACATATAACCCCTCCCCCCTTCATTCACAACTGAAAATTTATTTTTGAAACATATGTATTAAAAGACTTGAGGGAGAAATTAACTGTAAACAATGTATTTCCTAATTTGTCAATAGAGTAAAATAAAGTATTAGAGGATTTAAGAGATAATAAATACCTGAGAGTTATGAAACCTGATAAGGGGTTGGGATTGTGTTAATGGATACTATATTATAAATGGCCAAAATGATGGATTTATTAACTAATGATGGAAAATATAGGAGGAGTTTTGAACAATGAGATAAATATAGCTTATCAAAGGATTGCTTTTGCACTAAGGGAATTACATGAGGATGAGATGATAGATGAAAAAACATTTAAATATTTAGTAACAGAACAACCAGTGATATCATAATTTTTTGGAATACCGAAAGTGCAAAAAAATGTTATTGATCCACCTTTTAGGTGCATAGTAGCTGCAAATGGGTCTAAGACCTACCCTTTTAGCTAATTTCTTAGATTGTAAGTTAAAAAAGGTTTGGGTTCAACAAACTGATATTTTAAAAGATTCTTAGGATTTCGTGAGGACTGTTAAAACAGAGTTGTATAGGAAAGATATATTGTTTGTCACTATTGATATTCAGGGTTTGTTTAGTGTGATTCCACATAATGTTGTGCTTGAATGGTTTGAGGAGGCACTCATACAAAAGGGACAATTAACAAATGATGCATTTAAAGTATGTCTAGACCTGATGGAATTAGTACTAAATAATAATTTTCTGTTATTGATGGGGAATTTTTCAAACAAATTAGTGGAGTGGCTATGGGGGCATGATGTGCCCCCACCTATGCTAATATAGTATTGTCAGTTTGGGAAAAGAAATACGTTTTTAATCCCAGGTACACTAAAATGTGTAATTTATACAAGAGGTACCTGGATGATATTCGTATTTTCTGGACAGGGACAGAAATGGAGCTTAGTGAGTTTTTAGAATATATTAATCACACTACAGCTTTTTTTAAGATTTACAATTACAAACTATATCCTCATCTACTAGCCTCACAATAAAGAAAGTATCCTAGACTGGATACTAATTAATAGCCCACACCACATGTACAAATCAGGTACTCTCCCCGAAGATCTAAGTGATCATTTCTTAACGTATACTATTAGGCATAAAGTTGAATGTCCACATCTACCCACCTATAAAACAATAAGAAGTAACAAAAACTTCAACCATAATAAATTCTTAGAAGAACTTAAATTATGCAATTGGTCAATTCTAAAACAACAACCACTAGATGAGGCAGTAACACACTTTAATAACACATTCCTGGCCATCCTTGACAACCATGCACCTGCACGCTCTATTAGAATTGAAACAAAAGTTGCCCTCTGGTTCACCAAAGAAACCAAATTAAAGATCATCCAAAGAAATAATGCCCAGAACACTGAGCTCTCCTCTAAAGCCCCACAAGATCAACTCAAATTTCGACAATATAGAAATGATACAAAAAAGTCCATATAACTAGACAAAAAAACTATTTCTTCCATCTACAGCAGAAACACAACAACAACAAGCCTCAGAAGTTCTGGGTAGGTATTAACAAACTCCCCCACCCAGGGCAATCCACAACTCCAACCCCCTCAGCCCCAACCCAAATATCACCAGAGTCCATTGCCAACACCTTCAACAGTTTCTTTACAGAAACCATCCAGGCCCTTGCTAGCAGACTTAAACCCACTTGTCCTAATGCTGAAACCCCTAAACCCAGTGGGATTCATTCCTTTAGCTTCCAAAAAGTTCCGACTTCACTCATTAGAGCCCTAATTAAAAAACTCAAACCAACCTCCCTTTCAGCTGACCTCCTCCCTAAAGACTACCTGCAAAAAGCTGCTGATGTTATAGCATACCCTATCACTATTTTGATAAACAGAACCATAACTAAAGCCTCTATCCCCTCTATCTGGAAAATATCACATGTCATAGCACTCCACAAAGGAGGCAGTTCCATTGAGCTGTCAAACTATAGACCAATAGCTATCCTTTCCCCTCTGGCTAAAATTATGGAAAAGTGTATCCATAAACAACTCTTACACTACATTATTCAACATAATCTTCTGGCCAACTCCCAGCATGGATTTAGACCACATCACAGTACTAACACAACCCTCCTCTCCTTTTCTAAGGACATAAATTCCAACTATAATAACAACAAACTATCTTCTGCCCTGTTTCTCAATCTTTCCAAGGCCTTCAACATGGTTAACCACCAGCTACTCTTACTTACCCTAAATAAAATATCCCTAAACAACCATGCCATACAATGGTTTAAATCTTTTCTTAGTGGAAGACAGCAGGTTGTCCTTTGGCAGGACAAACTCTCCACCCTTCTCCCCATTACCCTTGGTATCCCTCAAGGCAACATATTAGGTCCACTTCTTTTCTCCCTCTTTATCAATGACCTTCACACTGCAATCCCAGATGCAGCCTGTATACAATATGCCGATGACTCCACCCTGATTTGCTCAGCTTCTACCCCTGCGGATCTCTTTAGTTTAACACAGAAAACCTTTAATACACTGGAAAACTGGATCTCTAATCAACAGCTGATATTAAACCCTAATAAAACAAAGCTATTGCTCTTCTCCCCTACTCACAAATCCTCTCAACCTTCATTTACTGTAACATCTAACAATGGGACCATAATCTCACCAGATATGTATACCAAACTCCTGGGTGTTATAATAGACAACAACCTCAAATATGACATGCACATAAACCAAACTATTAAAACCGTTAATAAAGAACTTGCTCCCTATTCAAAAACAAACCTTTTCTCACCCTTCTAGCCAGGACTGGCATTGCCCGTACCCATCTGCTTTCAACTCTATTCTATGCCTCACCAATACTCACTAACTTGAAAAAAAACTGATCTCAGCAAACTCTCTAGCTACTACTATCAAATTGCCAGGTTTGCCACAGGAACTCCCTATAGGACACACCACTGACAAAACCTAAACCTCTTAGGGTGGCTAGAACTTCCCAGACTAATTCAATATAATCAACTTACTGTAGCATTCAAGGTTATTAACCATCCAGAAAAACATGCCCTCCCTTAAAAACATTATCCATCCCTAGAAAAACACTAGGCAACTTTGTTCCACTACAAAACTTTCTGTTCAATCTGTTAAAGCTAACAACCTATCTGGAGAAGCTTTGTTTGAAATTCAGTAGACAAAACCTGGAATTTTCTTCCATCTGACTTTACTCCTAACCCGTCCCTTAATCAGTTAAAACAAAAATCTAACCCAGTATTTTAAAACTCACTGGTTATGTCCTTGCTCTAACCCTGACTAAAGCCTCATCTACTTGCATATCCCTGCAATTTTTTATTCACAGTGATTTACCTCTTACACTAAAAGGTTTGAAAAGAGAAACTGTAACATCTCTGCAGATACTCTGTATATAGTTGCACCTATAGGTTTGATAAGAGAACCTGTAACATATTTGTATATATTTCTGAATATAAATTGTATTCTTCGTAGACTTGAAATGTGAGACTGTAACTTGTATGTTAATACAATATGTTTGTGCATGTACTGTGACTTGTATGTTAATACAATATGTTTGTGCGTGGACTGTAACTTGTATGTTAATACAATAAGTTTGTGCATATACTGTAACTTGTATGTTAATACAATATATTTGTGCATATACTGCAACTTGCTTATCTTTATCTATTTGTAAGTTTGGAGCATTTCTCCCTGGGCCTTCACTGAAAATGAACATGTACCCAGTCAGACTATCCCAGTCAACAAATGTAAAATAATAAAAAAAATAATAATAATAATACAAAATTTGGATGTCACGATATAGAAGCTAGATGAAATTAAATGTTTCAAATCTACAGTTTATATGAAATCTACTTTTTGTAATTCCTATTTATATTTCACTAGCACTCACACTTTTAAACAAAAAAAGAATATTGTAAGGGCACAATTTATTCGGGGATCTAGAACGACATCAAAGATTAGGATATTATGGAGTAATGTGAGAGGATAAAAGAGGTGTGTTTGGAAAGGAAGTATCTGAAAAATTTAATAGATGAAGTTATAGAAGAGGTGAAGGAAGATAGGCTAAGTTCAGACCAATTTTAGGAAAGGATTTAGTGAACCATGTAAGTGCAGAATTGGTATCAATAATGAAGAAGAATGTGGGAAAAGAGATACTGAATACATGGGAACTTTTATAATTAATTTTAATATTTAATTAGGAGATTATAAGTATGAACTGGCACACGTTTTCTTATTTTTCTGAGTTGGAAAAGTTTTAAGGAACACTTGCCGTTCATGTTTAGGAAGGGTCACAACATTAAGGAAATCTTGGAAAATGATAAATATATGGATAGGTTAATCACCAATAATAATAAGAGAATTGGCACATATAAATGTGGGGCATGTTCCCAGTGTCCATATATAAGTAATAAACAAATAATACATTTGACAGCGAGGGATAGATTTTTAGAGTCAACATGTTTTACTAGCTGTGAAAGTGTAGGGGTGATATATAAGGCATTGTGTAAAAAAATGTGACACCTTCTATGTAGGGAAGATGACACATAAATTAAAGAGAAGAATTTATGAGCATTTACATGATATTCAGACCAAAGTAGTAAGGAATGCACCTTCTACAAATACAATGAAATGTTTACTGGCTGCATTTACATTTTTGTACATGACAACATTGAACAAGGTCCAGGGGGTCATAAGAAACTAGGCCTGAGTTTAGGGAGTTATACTGGCAGCTAATATTGGGGCCCCACTTTTAAAATTAAGGACAATGAGTCTTTGATTTAAGTGCTCACTATTTGGTTAGAAAATATTGTTTCTATAAGATACAAGTATGTTTTTATCATCTTTACATTATGCATGCATTGTTATGTATTTTTTACAGTTTTTCTATACAAATCTTTATAATAATTTTTAATAATTTTAAATGTAAGTTGTTTGATAGGTCACAACGTGGCAGTGTTGCATTGCTTTACATAGTACTTTGAAAGGCATATTTTAGATAGTGTAATGTTATGCATAAATGAAACATTTTTAATTGTTTAAACATCTGTGACATTGTTTTTATTGTAATGTAAGTTTTTGATATACATTAGCAAGTCTTACATTGGTCAGTTTTTTATAGAAATGTTTCCTTTCTTTTGCAAAAGTTGGAAAAATGAAGGTTTAAAGGGATGTTTTCATGACATAATAATGTTAATTGATTAACTGATTTTAAGGGATGCTAGAATATTTTAAGAGGGGTGGTAACTGTGACTGCATTATCTGATGAGGTAGTGATGTACTGATAGAAACAAGGTGATTTAAGTTAAGCATTAAAAAGTGTTTTTATATTACTGGTCATGCTCTGTTTTTTTCATTTTTGAAGAGTTGGTGATTTATCAGTTTGTTACCATAGCTTCCTAATACCTTAGTGTGACCTACCTAGCTAGTCTTATACACTGTAGTTCAGAGTACTTATCACACATGCCACAGGTTAAGTCTGTTGTATATGTGATTGCAGGCACAGTACTTGTATATTACACAAAGTAGACTTGTGCTGAACAGCATCTGTGGCCTGCAGAGTAATATTACTTTATACTGTTATCTGCATCTAGTATCCTAGCAGTAAATTAACTATTATCCTAGCTATGTGTGTACAGTTATCAATATGGCTATATGTGGCTGTTTGCTCTTAGACAGGCAAGCCTGTGGACAGAAACAATGTGCCATGTCCATTTGTGCATTGTCAATGTTATACATTACACCACCTGCTCACTGTGTCTGTCTACGTGGTGACATCTAGCAGGCACAGGTGTCTGTAGATAAGTGTATTATATACTGTTGTGCCCCTACTTTGGATCCTTTGAACAACAGTATGGATGTGTGATTGTGCGGATTTACTCACCAATATAATAGTATGTAGGGAAATGCTCACATTCACACACATATTTATGTATATTTTTATTTATTTATTTAACATTTAACAAAAAAGCAACTGCCTCCACTTTCTAGGTATCTGTGTCCCAAATGAATAAAGTTAATCAATAGAAACAACCACAGGACTCTGATAAGGCTTCGGGCCAAACTCCAATAACAACTCCATTTTATTAAAATACAAGTGAAATAAAAGCACAAACTCTTTCCCAGGGAAAAAAAAACACTTATCAGATGCTTATAAAAAACTATTATATAAACTGGTTTAAATACAATTTTAAATAGTCACATGTCTATGGAATCAGATGACAACAGAAAGTCACATGATACATAACAAATTACATATTATAACAATCACATAAAAAGAATCACACAATTCACAAAAGATACTTCAACAGACATCAGCTCAAAGACAAAATGACCCGAGGACCTGTATTTGAATCTACATTAAACATTTATTTATTTATTTATTTCCAGTTTGAACATAAAAGATAATAAAAAATAACTTTCCATGTAATAAGTATATATCCAAAAATAAGTTCAGCTTTCATTTAAACAGGGGTCTAGACTTCAGCCTAGGTCTAAGTGGAACATGGTCATTAAGAACATGCCCTGCATAACCTCTTAATCATACAATCCATTTGGCTTCAAGTTCTTCAGTCACATTACGTGTGTCCCCACCCCTTGTGTTCTCAAAAACTCTCTTTATTGCTAAAAACTTGAATGTATGCTCATGATTAGTGTTAGTCACATGTTTAGCTAAGGCGGTCACCTTATTTCTTTTTCTATGATATACATGCTCTCTTATCCTCTGTCTAAATGTCCTGTCAGTTTTCCCAACATAGAATTTTCTACACTGTGACATTTACTACAGTGAGCTAAATAGACTATATGTGTGCTGTCACATGTAGCATTAACTTTTAACTCATAAATCGTATTCTGATCTGGGTGTACAAACTGTGTATTTTTATCTTTATATACACAAAATGAATAGTGGCCACAGGGTCTCATTCCAGTTATCTCCAGTCTACTATGTACTTCCATAGGGTAACATAAATGTCTTTTTAAAGACCTAGTATTCTTAAACAGTAACTGGGGTTCAGGATCTATTAAATTACAGATGTCCTTGTCTGTTACTAAAATACTGCAATGTTTATGTACAATGTTCATATAAGAATGAACATTATTTGCGCAGTATAAAGGTACTCAATTTAATATTAAGGGTATTATTATTTCTTCTCTCAGTATAAAGGTACTCAATTTAATATTAAGGGTATTACTATTTCTTCGCTCGGTATAAAGGTACTTAATTTAATATTAAGGGTATTATTATTTCTTCTCTCGGTATAAAGGTACTTAATTTAATATTAAGGGTATTATTATTTCTTCTCTCGGTATAAAGGTACTCTTAATTTAATATTAAGGGTATTATTATTTCTTCTCTCGGTATAAAGGTACTCAATTTAATATTAAGGGTATTATTATTTCTTCTCTCGGTATAAAGGTACTCAATTTAATATTAAGGGTATTATTATTTCTTCTCTCAGTATAAAGGTACTTAATTTAATATTAAGGGTATTATTATTTCTTCTCTCGGTATAAAGGTACTTAATTTAATATTAAGGGTATTATTATTTCTTCTCTCGGTATAAAGGTACTTAATTTAATATTAAGGGTATTATTATTTCTTCTCTCTGTATAAAGGTACTCTTAATTTAATATTAAGGGTATTATTATTTCTTTTCTCGTTATCTTTTTCTTTTTCATATTGTGAGAAATATGGTTTAGCTATAGTATTTCTTAAACCCATAAATTCTGTAGCATTTGTTTCTATAATATTTCTATCATATCCTCTTTCAATGAGATTCCTTCTAGCTGTGACAACCTTTGTATGAAAATCCATTTCACAAACTAAGTCTTGAAGCCCTAAAAAGTTGGTTACGCACCACATTTCTAAATATATGTGGAAGGTGCATACTATCTCTGGAGAGTAAATGATTAACATGACAGTCTTTTCTATGTAGTCTAGTAAATATATTATTCTGCACATTATCTACTACAATAGTTACATCTAGAAAATGTATCTGACTAATGAAATAAGCATACGTAAATTTCAAGAAGGTGGTACTACAATTAATATATTCTACAAACTTACTGAAATAATCTACCGTGCCTTTCCATACAATAAATAAGTCATCCAAAAATCTTCTGAAAAAATATATATACTGTGTATATAGACCCTGTAATATGTGTTTTAACTCCCACGTTACCATCACTGCATTACTGCGGTGGTGGTGCTGCGGTAGCATTGTCACCTCACAGTAAGATGTTGTCCTGTTCGATTCTCAGCTAAAGCGTCTTCTGTGGGGAGACATGCGTGAATTGGCGTACCTTCGTTGAAGGTTGTGCGTCAGAGCTGGCAACTCGGTATGTAAAAATCTACTGCCAATCATTAGCGGACCGGAGTTCCGCTGTGGCGACCCCTAACCAGGAAAAGCCAAAAGATACAACATTACCATTACTGCATTTGCCTAGCTATTGTCACAAGAAGTGCCCATAGCTATGCCATTGCACTGTAAAAACACTTCATTGCCAAAAATGAACACATTATTCTCAAGGACTATAGTCAACATTTTGCTGATTAATATAATCTTCTCCTCTGCAAAGCTAGGAAATTCCTTAAGAAACTGAACAATACTATCAATACCATAACAATTAGGTATGATGATAAATAATGAAACAATGTCTAAGGTGACTAATAAAGTATCACTGTCTGACATCTTAACTGAGTATGAGTAAAAATCATTCAGAAAATGTTCTGTATCTCCAAGAACATGTCAAATGGTGTTCAAAATAGGCCTTAACAGCTTCTCTAAATAAATTGAAATTGTTTCTGTACACCAGTTGCTGACAGACACAATCGGTCGCATGTGAGGGGTGTACAGAATCTTTATGCAATTTACAGAGCTCTTGTATGATAGGTATGGCAGGATAAGATATCAGAAAATATTGCAACATTCCTTAATCAATTAGATTTATAACAAATAACTCACTGACAATCTTTGTAACATTTGCAATTAACATTTTAACTCTATTTTTATGTATTTTCATATAAAAATCATTCTCATGTAACATATCAAGCATTGTTTCTTAATACCAAGTCCTATGTTCACGAGAAACTTAATGTTGAAATTAATGTTTAGAAATAATGATGATTCTCAAACGTGAAGTAATGATGTTTGTAGAAAACCTAGCACTTTTGTACCACCATTGAATAGTCTAGTTAATGCTTTCGAGAAAATGTGTTTTGATGCTGTATATAAGTTGAATATGCACCACTGTAATGATGTGAGGACAAGAAGAAACACTTTAACTAAAAGTGAGATTAATGCCTTACATGACTTAGAGAATATTACCAGTATCATAATCAGACCAGCTGACAAAGGTGGCCCTTGCATTGTATTAAATAGGACTTGGACTTGCAGCATGGCACATACCATGAACATATGTGCACATGTGGTTGGAGAGTACTGCAGAGCTCCACCAGATATATTGAGGCACTGGAACTGAGACTTCAGAAGCCCAATTACATGCTCTATGATGTGCCTAGTTTGTGCGTGTGACTCATTATGGTATTCTTCCATGGGGGTGTGTGCATTTCTGATGGGTGTCATCATCCACAGTTCCAGTGCATAGCTAGCATCTGCCAGTAAATGGCCATGTGAGATGTCCCCCCAGCAAACATCTGGTAGACCTGTGATGTGTGCCAGATATGGGAGCCGTGATAACAGCCAGGGCTGCCAGTGCATACATTCATGATAATCCCCTGGGCTTTGCACATGACTTGGCAGTTGATGTAGTGGTACCCCTTGCAGCTGACATAGATTCTACCTTCCTCATCAGGTGGTGACTTGATGTGTACATGAGGGCAATATATGGCACTCAGTACCACAGGGTAGTATGCTACGCAGTATAAATGTTGCATACTGCTGGCCCTTGCCTCAGGAGTGAAGGGGAAAAGAAATGTGCACACTGGCATGTGGTAGCATGGCATCCAGGAAATGGTGGAGTATCCTGGGTGCAGATGCCTGTGACACCCCCATCATGTCCCCAGTTGGTTTTTGGAAAGTACCTGTAGCTAGCTAGCATCCTAAAGGCTACACATACCTTTGCTTCCACTGGGATGGGTTCCCCTCTGTTGGCTTTGGGTCTGAGTTGAGGGTGGCAGAGCTCAGTGAGTTAGTGTAGTATGTCCCTGACCACCCTGTAGCATTCTACAATCTCCATCTCATGTAGCTCCTGGAAGGTTACCCTGAGCCTGAACACCATTCTCCTTCTCTGTCTAGGCCTATTGTTAGCAGCAGCAGCAGTAGTATTGACTGCAGCCTCTAGCACATACAGATAGAGCAGATCTGCAGCAGCCCCTAGCATTCTCTCAGTTAATATTCCCAAGTCTGTACTCCAATGGTGCAGAGTATTGGGGAAAAATCAGATTGTTAGGTGTATGCATATTTATAGAGCTTTGCTGTAGGTGTAGAATGCGTGATTGGCTAACTATGATGCATTCCACCTGCACAGTTTATAATTAACATCATTTAATGACCCTAGTTTAAGTTAAACAGGGGCCAAAACTAATTACTATGTCATTGGCATTTTAGATACACTCAGCACTGTGGCGCACCATGCAAGCATGCACCCTGTACATAAACCAAGCTTAGCACTTAGTGTACACCCCCCCAGACTTCCACTCTCAGCACGGTGGTGTGTCACACAAACATGTGCTCCTTAGCAAAACAAAGCTTAGAAGTTAGTGCACACCCCCTCCTGAAAGGACACGCTCAGCATTGTTGTGTGTTACACAAACAGGTGCAGCTAAACTGAAATAAGCTTAGAAGTCATTGGCCATACCCTCCCCTGATGTAAGTTACCTTCCATGCATGCTTCATAGCCCTACCATGTTAGCAACAGCACCAAAGCACCATTGCAGGGATTCCACACAAGGTCCTGTAATACATTTCTGTCACATATTATTTTTTTATTTTTACATTTTTTTTTAATTTATCTATTGAGCATGTTTGTGCACTGTGGCATGCCATACAAACATGCCCAGAATGTTAAAAAAATAAATTCTAATTAAACCTATTTCCTTATTTTTTTTCAGACACACAGAAGGATAATTTCACTCATACCTGTATGTAGTGTGCCATTTCTGTCCACATATCTACATTTTACAGCCTCTTTTGTCTGTCTACACTCCTGTACATGGATTTTTTCCATGTGCACTACAGACACTGACACAGGATATGAAGAGATGCCTATCTGTTTGCTGAATCACTCTACTTGCCTCATTTGCATGAGATTCACCTACTTATGAGGTGATTTGCATCCCATGGAACTTTCCATGTTGGCTCGTGCATGTGCTCTATTCAGCAATGTTTATTGAATCTAAAACCTGCTTGCTTCCATGTAAGCAGTGCAGCGTGATGCCTACACAATAAAAAAATGTGTAGGCTTTATTAACTTCCCCCTAATTTTTAATTTTTGCAGCAGTAGCTTTTCTTTTTTTTTGTCCTGTCTTAAGTTTCCAGTACAACATAGGTTCATAAATGTGTACTAGGCTAATGGCCCTAGAGCCTATATAGGCCTATCCCAAGAAGATTCCCTGACATCATGCTGCCCAAAGTTAGTTCCCAGTGCCCCGGTCAAGCAAGGCTGCTGAAGTGACCCCCAGGGTGAACTTCCTATTGTTCAGCCACTCGTCAAGATTTCTCTTAAAGAGGGCCAGTGAAGTGCTCTGTGTGACGTGGATGGGAAGTTTGTTCCAGAGTATGGGAAGTCTCTGGGTTAGGAAGCTGTCCCTCCAGCATGTTTTTTTTTATTGTGGTAATGACATTTAGGTCCCTGGAGGGTATGGCATGGAGGGATTGGGATTTATTTAAGTGTAGAATATCTAGCAGCTCTGGGTCAGACATGGCTTTGTAGGTCAAGCAGAGATCACCTCTAAGTAGGCAATAAGTGACAGAGTATAGCTGGACTTTTTGAGTCTGTCCATATAGGGCATGTGTCTAAGGCCTAAGATCCTCTTATTGAGGTATTTAGGTTCATAGGCTGGTACTAGACTATCGACCCTAGGGCCTATACAAGCCTAGCCATAATAATTCCCTGGCTATTTCTTCCCACAGTATTTACTTCCCTGGACCCCTTTCCAGTTGTTGTAGGTGTCTAGTGAGGTACATACCAAATGGGGCATTGTATTCTATAATAGGTCTAATGAGGGATGAGTAGAGAGGGATTATGACCTCTTTCTTCATAGATGAGAAACCTTTTGTAATGAGATGTGCCACATAGAAGGCTTTCTTCTGACTACAGTGGAAATGTGGTTATCAAAGGAGAGGTTGCTGACAACCTGTGTCCCCAGGTCTCTTATCACACCTTCGGCGTTCAGTGGACTACCAACTATAAGGTAGTTCATGGGCACTGAATTTTTCCCAAAGGGAATGACAATGCACTTTTTGGCATTGAATTTAAGGCCATGGTTCTGGCACCAGTCATTGGTGTCAGTGAGGCCTTTTTGTAGAATGTCTACATCAGTTGGAGAATCAATAATGGCTCCCAGTTTGCAATCATCTGCGAACTTGGTCAGCCAGAGTCCCTTTGTGTTGGCTTGAACTTCAGAGAAGTAGATGCCAAACAGGAGAGGAAATAGGACCAATCCCTGTAGGACACCTGGTTGGTAGTCAGATTTGGAGTCTGCTACTTTCACAGTGTGAGTTCTATCAGTGTGCCAGTTGGCAACCCATCTTATGACGTAGGGTTTATGCCTAGTTTAATGAGTCTATCTATGATTCCTGAGTGAGGGATAGTGTTGAAGGCCTTGGCAAGATCTAGGCAGGCTGTGTGAATTACCTCGCCCTCATCCACATCTGGTGAGAGATATGAAGAAGTCTATCTGGTTGAGCAGGCATGATCTACCTTTCACAAACCCAAACTGCATGAGTCCAGAGTTTGGAAATTCCCTGTGGCCTTATTTATAAGGTCCATGATGATGCACTCCATAGCCTTACATATCAGACTAATCAAATTAACGGGGTGGTAGTTCCCAGGGTCTGTAGTTGCTCCCCCTTTGTGGAGTGGGATGACCATAGCAGTGCATCATTTGGTAGGAACAAAGCCTGAAATGAGGCTGTAATTGAACAGGGTACTCAGGTGTGCTACCAGTTTACTTGGTAATTCATGTAGAACACAGCTAGGGATATTATCAGGTCCCATAGAAGCTGTATTTTTGGCTTTGGACAGTGCAGTTTTTACCTGTGTAGCTGTGATAATAGGGATTTGGCATTCCACAGGTATTGTGATAGGCTCTTTCGGGGGTGAAAGGGGAGTAATGTTTACACTGAACCTGTCAGCTAATATGTTGGCAATATCATTTGGTTCTGTATATGTATTGTCATTGTGCTGTAACTCAGAGCAGATATGAGTATTGCCATGTAGATTCTTGATATAACTATAGAATGCCTTGTGATTGTCTTTAGAATCTGCAGCAATTTTGTTTTCGTAGCTAGCTTTAGAGGATTTAAAGATGGATCTTAGTTTTTGCTGAAGCTAACAAGGGATTTTTTTCTTGTCTTGGGAATTCACCCTTTTCTGCAACAGGTTTTTCCTTCTGTTGTAATGTTTGTTTATGGTGGGGGACCACCAGATTGGCTTCCTTTTTTTGGAGGAGAGCGTCTTGGCTCTGTTTGCTATGGCCCGTTCCATGCACTTGTGTATGCGCTCATACAGTGCATTGGTGTATGATTCAGCAGTCATGCGCCTATTTTCTGTTTGCATGGGTGTCGTGAAGTTAACCACCTCTGTTTTTAGGAGCCCAAAATTGGCTTTGGAGAAGTTTTTTACAGTAGTTTCCTTGGGAGGAGTGAGGATGGGATGTGGATATGCATGGTGATTAGCTTGGGATCAGATCTGACTAGGGAAGAGTTGATTACTGGTGTAGAGCAATGGTTGCCCATGTTAGTAATGACCAGGTCAAGGATGTTTCTACCCCTGGTGGGAGTAAGAATGAGTTGGTCCAGGGCATTGGAATTAATGAATTTCAGAAAATGTTGAGCAAGTATGCTGGTACATGAGTAATTTTCCCAGTTAGTGGAGGAGTAGTTAAAGTCTCCCAGTATAAGGGTGTTGGGTTGTACCCTAATATTTTCCAGTGTGTTTAAGAATGTGGAGTGGGAGTTTTGGGACATGGTGGGGGATCTATAGCAGGCTACAACCTGGATTGCAGTTTTACCTAGTGTTTGTTGTACCTGAAGTATCTCTGATGTGTTATGTTGGGCTACTAGTCTGGAGGTGTGCATATCCTTTATGAATATGGGGACACCACCACCTTTAGTGCTTCGGTCCAGGTTTTGGGGTCGAAAGGTGTGGTAAGAATTATAGCCTGGTAGTACTAGGGTGCTCTCTGATCACTGCACAGATGTCGATGTTCTCCATTTTAAGGAGTGCTTCAAGCGAGTGCATTTTGAAATGCAGACTTCTAACGGTGAGTAGCATAACCCTTGGATTTTGTTTGCTTGTAGCTGTTATGGTGATAATTTTGTCTTCAGGACATTGTCTAAAAAAGGCACTATAGGGGTTCAAGAGCCTTGGAAAGTATTCAGAATCCCTGGGGTGATAGGTGTAGGCCATCTCTAGTGAAGCATAGAGGTTCATCGATCATGTCATCCCAGGCTTACAGATACTGGATCCCCTTAGAATGACACCAGAAACTTAGCCAATTGTTGAAGTCATTCATTTTCTGCTTGTACTGTGGTATAATTCTGGGTTACAGTAAGATGCTACTCAGAGCAAAGGTCATACCTGCCTGGGCTACAAGATCCGAGAGCTCCTCTATGTCTCTTTTCATGTAGTTCAGGGAGGTACATCTCAGGTCATTCACACCAACATGGACAATGACAGAGTCATATTTGTACCTGTTGTGGAGTGACCTAAGTGCGTGCGTTATGTGAGGATCGTGTCACCTGACAGGCAGCTGACCTCAACTTTCTCCTTATTCAACCTAGTGAATGGGACATTGGTGTGACTTACTATTGAGTTACCTATGACTAGTGTATTGGGTAAGTTGTTCTGCCTTATGGGCTTTGGTTGCATGGCACACTGTTTATGTGAGCTATGTGTCTCATGGTTTGTGCTGGGATGCGGTGGTTGCTTGTGTTTCTGCCTTGGAGGTCTCTGTTGTTTGGGCAGATTTTTATTGACAGCCTCCACAAAAGTAGGTGCGTGTTTTGTGTTACTATGTGAGGGTTGTGGTGGTGTAAGTTCTGGAGGGCTATGTATTGAATGTGGTGTGGTGCAGGTGTTAACCTTCTCCTCTTGACTGGCTAATCCAGTCTTGGCTGGAGAGTGCTTGGCTTCCAATTTGGCTATATATGTGCATCTCTCACAAGCCATATTGTTGGGAGGTAAGAGGAGAGGGTTGTCTGTGTACATGAGGCAGGTGCTACATTGCCTCAGGATGCCCAAGTTCACCAGGTTGACAGGTGAAAGCACAGAGAACTGACCTTTAGACATGCCAGGATACGAGTTCAATATATTAAGTACTGAAGCCTTTTACAGGAAAAATGTCACTCAATGTGTCTGATTCTGTACAGAGCACTGCCAAACACTTGAGGGGAAACTAACACGTAGATCTTGAAAATTTAAGGATGGAGTATTTGGGCAGATATTCTAACGTTAGGAAGAAATCAAGCAGTACTTACTGAAAATAAAGAATTAGATCATCAAGAATGATGAAAAGAGGGCAGTCGCATGAATGGCTACTGCCTGGCTACACAGCTTCACTCTGTTGGAATACAATACTCCTTTGCTTTCCACCCCTCCTTCCCTTGATCAATTAATGATTGCTTTGTTTAAACAAACTTTCATACTGTGATTTAAATGTGGTATATGATGTAGTTGCTCACAATGAATTTAATGTTCTGTTCAGCATAGCTTCACTCCAAACATCAGCAATTTGAAATATTATGGGTCTCATTTGTGTACCCATATTGTTTAGGCATAAACAGGGACAAGCCATCAATATTAGGATACAATTAAAATGTTAAAATCTATTTATTATAACTATACTACATATATCCCACAGTGTAGTGCATCATGGGAAACATGCCAGCTATCATAAAGTAACTTGAGTTAGTTCAGCTGTGTTAATGCAGGGCATCAAATGGTATCTAGGTAGTTATACAGACATTTATACAAATTGGCAGGTATAAAAATAGATTGTTAAGTATATAAATAAAGGTAAGTAACATATAATTATACAGGAATTATTCTCTTACTTGATTATTATTACTATTAAACTTGATAATATTATCTTTGATGTGAAATCTGTCATTCACTGGTTTTCTAGCATCATAGTAACCGACTTCCTGATATAAAGGAGGTGCACCTTTTCTAGACTG
The DNA here is from genome assembly GCF_019279795.1 of Protopterus annectens. NCBI lineage: Eukaryota > Metazoa > Chordata > Ceratodontiformes > Protopteridae > Protopterus > Protopterus annectens. Next base: position 88,400,925 of record NC_056750.1, read on the forward strand.
ATGGTTGGAAATGTAATAAACTGCAGGCATGTAACCCTCCTCAGTGAAGTATAAGGGCTCATTGTCCATTATGAAATCAACATTCCGCAGGTAATGGAAGAGCTATGGAGAAAAAAATACAAAGAAAACAGGTTTTATTATATTTCTTCTGAATGTCATAAAGTATGTCTGAATGAGCTATGCAGTCATAATCACTACAATTCTTCAGTGCTGAAATAAAGCCCGGGTAAAACAGGTACAGGTTGGACTACTTACTGCTGTAAAAAGTTTAAGTGTTTATCACAATGCCCATATTACACAGAAGTAATATGGCATGGCATCACAGCAGAATGATTATTCAGTGTGTTCAGTGTCATAGTCTGTAAACCAGATGGTGTAGTAATCAGTCCTGTCATGCGTTTTGTGTCCATTCAACCTGCTGTTTCAGAGTCTAAAGACATTAGGGGCTTGTATACACCACCTTGATGAGAGTCTAAACATAAGCTCATGCTAGGTGGGTCCACTTATATCTCCTTCCCATTTAATGTTCATTTTTTGTCAGTGTTTAATTCTTTAAATAAACATCAAGTGATCCTGTGTCCTCAAAAGTGCTGCTTCCATAAGAGGAACAGTGCTTCACACAACTGCTTTTTTCCTGGGAGCACTCCCCCAGCATCCCATGTGCTGGGAAGCACTATTACACCCCCTACAAATGAATACAGTTAACTACAACATTGCTGTAATGTAGAAGAAGAAGTGCCACCCCCAGGCATGATAACAGTTATCTTAGAGTGATGGGGTTATTTTCCCAGAAATGGTCCATAAGCAGTACATGTGTTGATTCAGCTGATACATCATTGCTGTAAACAGTGCATGTATTTATTTAGCTGCTACATCATTGCTGTAAACAGTGCATGTATTTATTTAGCTGATACATTGTTGCTATAAGCAGTACATGTATTTATTCAGCTGATACATCATTGCTGTAAACAGTGCATGTATTTATTTAGCTGATACATTGTTGCTATAAGCAGTACATGTGTTTATTCAGCTGATGCATCATTGCTGTAAACAGTGCATGTATTTATTTAGCTGATACATTGTTGCTATAAGCAGTACAGGTGTTTATTCAGCTGACACATTGTTGCTATAAGCAGTACATGTGTTTATTCAGTTGACAGATTGGTGCTATAAGCAGGGGCGGCTCGTGCTATAGGACTACAGGACTGCAGCCTCCCCCAGCTGTAAAAAAGAAGAAAAAAACAAAAACAAAAACAAATCACTAGTCCTGGAACTGTAAGAAAAAAAATCACAAGTCCTGGAACTCCGTGCATGCGTGCTTGGAGTTCCTAGAACTCAACAGAACTCTAGACTGCTGTGTCAGCAGTCCAGATAGGGGGAAGGCATCTCTGCCTTGCAGATTCCCAGAAGTCTATTTGGTGACAACTGCATAGAATGGAAGAACTGCAGACTGCATTATCTGCAGGCTGGAGCCTACTTGCCTGCTTTCATGGGGAAACCAGCCTGGAGGACAGTTGTGCCTACAGGAAACCAGCCATTATCTTGTGTGGGACTCGGGAAATGGAACTGATACTGCAGAAGAACATGAACACTCAACTGAAGTCAGGGACTGGGGTGTGTGTATAAAATGATCCAGTTGCTATATACTGGTGGCTAGACAGAACTAAGGATACATGGTGGTGGGCTTGAACCCTGTACATTGGATATAGATGGCAGGAGCCTGAATTCCCTACCCGCACCATTTTTTAAACACTTGCAGATTTTTGCCTCATATTTGTTCTGTTCCTCATAAAATCTGTAGTTTCTGTATGTTTTTTCCTTACACAGTCAGTGATGCAGTGGTAGCATTGTTGCCTGACAACCACAAATTCTCTCATTTGATTCTTGGCTAGGGTGCTCTGGTGTCCTCCCATCTTACAAAGGCATGTGTCAGGAGTATTTCTCCCTGGCCTCTGCTAAAAATTGGCTTTTGTTCCAAGTTAGACTTTCCTGGTTAACAAATGTTAAATAAATAAAAATAAAATCTGTCATTTCTATATTTTTTCAATATACAGTCAGTAGTGCAGTGGTGCAGTGGTAACATTGTTGCCTGACAGCTACAGGTTCTCTGATTTGATTTTTGGCTGGGGTGCCTTCTGTTTGGAGTCTGCATGTCCTCCCTGTGTTTGTGTTGGTTTCTTCTGGATGTTCTGGTGTCCTCCCATCTTACAAAGGCATGTGTCTGGAGTGTTTATCCCTGGGACTCTGCTGAAAATTGGCTTTTGTTTCAAGTCAGATGTTCCTGGTTAACAAATGTTAAATAAATAAAAATGACAAGCATTTGAATTTCAGACTTCATGTTCTTCAGAATGTAAACGGTAACACAAAACCTTTTATTCTAACAATTTTCTAAGTTTATAAGATGGATATTTGAAATGTGTCCCTATTTTTGGGACTGTATTTTCCCATTAACAAAGGCATGTGTCTGGAGTGTTTCTCCCTGGGCCTCTGCTGAAAATTGGCTTTTGTTCCAAGTCAGACTTTTCTGGTTAATAAATGTTAAATAAAAAAAATGACAGGCATTTTAATTTCAGACTTCATATTCTTCAGAAAGTACATGGTAACACAAAACCTTTTATTCTAGCAATTTTCTAAGTTTATAAGATGGATATTTGAAATGTGTCCCTATTTTCGGGACTGTATTCCCCATTATTGGCTCTGTCCAGGTTTTTTGCTAAGAGGTTGAAAGCTATGGTGAGAAGTGAATTCACTGAATATGTTTGGGGGCTGTAATCTCCCCTTATTGGCTTTGTTCAGGTGTTTTGTGCTAAGAGGTTGACAGCTATGGTGAGAACTGAATTCACTAAATAATAGCCATTTAAGTTTCAGTCTTCCTCTCTTTCACAAAACAGCTGATTTGTCATAGTGGCATGTTGCTCTGACTGTTTTGCACAGGGTCCTGGGTTCAAGACTTAACAGTGAAATGTATGGTGGTAACACAGCATTTTATTCTAGCAACTTTCCAACATTATACGAGCAATGATTAAAATGTGTCCCTTGTTTTGGGGCTTTTGCCCCCCAATAAATTGCAGCTTTTTCCAGATTTCTTGTGCTGCAAAGTTCAGAGATACAGCTGAGTGTCGAGTAGCTTTTACAAGGAGCTGAGAGCTGCAGGGAAACAAAAGTTTAGTGCTGCTTATGCTGAGTCAGCTTGCATTGTTAATAGCACAACAGGTAATATACTTGCTTTTGATGGAGAAGGCTGTGGGTTCTACTCCCACAGTAGGTACAAATCTAGAAGAGGGGGCAGGAAGCACAAAGGCTCCACCAGATTTAAAAGGCATCTTGAAAATAATGACCAAGATATTAATATAAATGACAATAATGTGCCTAATATTTCTTCCTTGACAGTTACAGAATTGGAACTAAACACTCAATAAAGGTTTGAGGTTTGTAACATTTTTTTGTGTGCCGAAACAGTGTTTTGCACAAGATGTCATAAATTTTTGTCACACATTGAATTTATTTGCTCATATTTTCATGATTCTGATGATAACCTTGATACTAGAACTGTTAAGTTTAGACCTTCCACCTTTAAAGCCCCCATGTCACCTATTGTTTCTGCCTTTCAAAATAATGTTCTCAAAGATTTGCATCTTAATTTTGCCAAAAATAACATCATCAAGGATAATATCAGCAGGGAGGAATGGATGTGCATTGACAAACTTAAATCAGACAAAAGTATTGTGATTTTGCCAGCAGACAAGGGAGGTGCATTTGTCATTCAGGACTGGACCGAATACTATGCTGAGGCACAAAAACAGCCGTTGAATATTAGACACTATATGATCATGCTTCTTGATCCCACTTCCAAATTCAAACATGATATTGATCAGTTTTTGGATTTGGCAGTGGAAGAGGGCATCATCTCACAGGATATCAGTTACCAACTTAAGGTTGATCATCCTAGACAGCAATACTTATATTTATTGCCCAAGATCCACAAAGACCCTACTAAGCCACCAGGTAGACCAACTGTATCTGGAAAGGGCTCACTCACTGATCCATTTTATGAATATCTTACACAACATCTCAAACCACTGTTAGCATTGGTACGAGCCAGAATTCAAGACACCACCCAGTTCTTGGGGATTATTTCTGAAATGCAATTGGAGCCTGACTGGCTTCTGTGTACTTTGGATGTCACCTCTCTGTACACTAGCATACCCCATTAGGCAGGACTGACTGCCCTACAGTATTGGCTGTATACAGCCAATCTATACAGACCTGGTTTTAATACCTAATACCTTCCTGGTCTGTATGGCAGAACAAGTACTAACACAGAATGTCTTTTATTTTCAAGAACAATGTATATGGCAGGTCCAGGGTACCACAATGGGGGCATCTTTTGTCCCCATATATGCCGATCTATCCATGGCTTATGTGGAGGAGCAACTAATTTATGACAATAGTCATAATATATATTTGAATGAAATGGACATATGGTGGAGATATCTTGATGACTGTTGGTTGGTATGGAGGGTAGATGAGGTGTATCTATGGGAATTTGTAGAATATCTCAGTCAGAACAAGTGGGGTATTGAATTCAAAATAATCTTTGACAAGCATGTCATATCTTTCTTGGATGTATCAATCAAGAGAACAAGGATGGATACACCGGAAAGTAAGGTATTTAGAAAATTCACACAATTCAATACACTTCTACATGCCACTAACTTCCACCCCCAACATGTCATCAGGAATATCCCAAAGTCACAATTCCTCAGAATAAAGAGGATTTGTTCCAGCTCCTCCACATATAGCCAGTACCAACAAGATCTCATTACTCAATTTAAGGACAGGGGTTACAGAGCAGGTGACAACTGTAAGGCCAGTAGGTTTGCCACACAACAAGATAGGGGTCCAATTGCTCCAATATCGCAAGCAGTCACTTAATAACAAACATCAAGTGAGGCTAGTCACTACATATGGCAGGAACACTAGGGCCTTCATGGACATCATTTCAAAACATTGGAGCATCCTGCAGACTGAAAGCAAATTAAGGAAACATCTGAATGACAATTCCTATTTCAAAGGTTGCTCTCTGTGGTCCTTGTTTAGCCACTATAAGAGGTGGAATAATAGGGACAATCTTTCAGTTCAAAGAACAATTAATGGACAAAAATTGGTGGGTTGTAGCCCATGTGGACATTGTACCCATTGTCCGAGGGTGTTTAAGATAGATACTTAGAGCAGCCCAAATACTCCAAATGTGTACAACATTTCATTTTTTGCCAACTGTAGTACCAGTAGTAATTTATCTGGCAAGATACACATGTATGGCATTTTATGTAGGACAAACACCAAAGCCCTTGTAGTTGAGGGTAGGGAAACACCTAAGTGACAGAAGTAAAAGACAATCCCGTGCTTTGTATAAACACATTTTAAAACACACAACTGCTGTCTTCAGATTTATTGTGATTGATTGTATTACTCACAGATTAGTCACAGATGCAAAGACAAGGCTGCATTACATGAAATTTTAAATAACAAAGAAAAGAAGTGGATAGTCAAGTTGGGGGGGACTGTTCCCACCAGGACTGAATGAATATTTTTGAATTATGTTATATCCAATCAGATGGTAGATAACTTGAGGGCGTTGTATATAAATCACTGTTTATGGGAATTGCTTATTCATTTTTGTATTAAGGCTTTGGCCGAAACTGGTTTGATTTATGTAGGGGTATTTTTTGCCCCAAGTTTTTTAATATTAAAACAGCCATTTACATATACAGAACTTGTGCTGGCTCATGTGTTATGCTTTTTGATTATGGTTTTGGAGCCAAGCACTTGTCATACATGCAGGTCTTGCTGTTGGAGTGGTGCAGGTGTTAACCTTCTCCTCTTGACCAGGTAGTCCAGTCTTGGCTGGAGAGTGCATAGCTTCCAATTTGGTGATATAAGTGCATCTCTCACAAGTCTGAGTGTTGAGAATTAAGAGGAGAGGGTTGTCTGTGTACATCAAGCAGTTGCTACACTGTCTCAAAATACCCAAGTGCACCAGGTTAATAGGAGAAAGCACAGGGAACTGACCTTTAATCATGCCAGGAGGGGTTGTCATAACTACTAAGTACTGGAGCTATTTCCATATAGAACAACTCGTGCTGATGGCACTTAAATGTGCTATAATAATTATTACAAAAACCTGTTGAAGTGCAAAGCAATTAGGTCATTTGAAGTGCAAGAGAGAAAGAACTAGTAAGATCTAAGGGTAAAAAACTGAAGGCAGACTTTCTGTCACCAGAGTTCATGTAGGATGCAGCCTGGGATGGTATCGGGTCCCATTGAGGCTGTATGGGATGGTATTAGGTCCCATGATGGAGGTTGTATTTTTTGCCTTTGAGAGGGCAGTGATGACGTGTTCCCTAGAGATAAGGGGTGGTTAATACCAAGTCCAAGATATTAAAACCTCTTGTGGGGGTATTGACTAGCTGGTCCAAGGCATTTGCATTGATAAAATCAAGGAATCTCTGGGCATTTGCATTCTGGCAAGTTTTTCCATTCTTTGGTTGGGTAATTAAAGTCACCCAGGATCAGGGTAAAGGGTTGAATCTTGATAAATTTGAAGAGGACCAGATAGGTGGAGTGGAATCTTGAATCAAATTTTGGGGCCCATAGCTAGCTATAATTTGAATAGGGGTCTTGTCAATGTTTAAGTGCACCTGGAGTGTCTCCTGTGCATCACACTGTTTGTCCAGCCTGGAGGTGTGCGCGTCTTTAATATATACTTTTATTTTATTTTATTTTTTATTTTACATTTGTTAACCGGGCTAGTCTAACTGGATATATTTCCATTTTCAGTAGAGGCCCGGGGAGAAAAGCTCCACATGAAGAAAAAGCAATTTCATAATACAAAACCAGTCAAGAATAGAATACGGTGTCTGGCTCAAAAATAAAATTCTACATTGAAGTATTCTAAATTCATAACCTATGGAGAAACAAAGGTTAATAGAAACATTTAGAAGATGAAAGAGGAAAGGAAAAGAGAAAGACATTCATAGTAAATGTAATAGTAAGAGCAGTAGAAAGAAAGTCTTGATAATTTAATATGCATACAGCATTATTAATAGATTTAAGAGAGACTAATAGGGAAGAAAAAAAGGAGTAATAGAAAGAAAACCTATTTAGGCATAGGTAGTGTCCCATTAAAATAGTAAGAAGGAAAAATGAGGAGAGGAGAAGTGAGAGAGAAGAAGTTATGGTAACCATAGTTTTAATCTGGGTTAAAGCAAGAGCATAACCAGTGTTTTTTAAGGTGTGTTTTAAGTTTTTGTTTAAAGAGAACTGAGGATGGAATGGAAGTTAGTTCGGTAGGAAGATGATTCCAATATTTACCAATTGTATTGGAGAAAAGGGAGTCACCAGCAGAGTTATTAGTTTTAGTTAAGGTTACTAGAAGTTTGTTGGAGGAGCGAAGAGAAGTAAGGTTGGTGTAAGGGGTAAGCAGGTTAGAAAGTATAGGTGTTTTGTTAGGATTATAGAAAATCCTATGTGCAAACGTAAGTTGAGAAAGAAACAACGTATTTCTTAGTTCAAGCCAGTGAAGTTGCTGTAGGTTCAGGCAGTGGTGAGTTCTATATGGATTTCCAGTAACAAATCTAGCTATACTATGATAAGTGTTAGCCAGCTTAGAGAGATTGTTTTTGTTTAGGTTAGTGTAGATAGGTGAAGCATAGAGAAGAGTGGAAATAAGATGAGTGTGGGCTAGTGAAGCTTTGGCTGTAGGAGTTAGGAACATTTTGATTCTGTAGAAGGAGCCCAACTTTCTGTTTACTTTTTTAATAGTATTATTAATGTGACTATCAAAGGTACGGCTGTTATCGATTGTAACACCTAATAACTTGGTGGTAGAGTCAGGTGAAATGAGGGTGCCATCACTGGAAGAGATAGAAAATTCTAGCGGGGGAGACCTAGTAGTGGGCTTAAAGAAAAGGAGTTTGTTTTTTTAGCATTCAAGAGTAGACAATGTTTTAAGAACCATGCTTCTACTGTGTGTAATACATTTTGTGTAATTGTTTGTAATTCAGAGATGGTTTTAGCAGAAATAAGTGTGGAATCATCAGCATATTGTATGCAGGTGGACTGGGGTATAGCTACTTGTAGGTCATTTATGAATAAAGAGAATAGAAGTGGTCCGAGAATAGAGCCTTGGGGGACATCAAGAGAGATAGGCAGTAGAGAGGAGAGTTTGTTGTCCCAGAGGACTGCCTGTCTCCTGTTATTGAGGTAGGAAGCAAACCAATGGATAACCTTGGGTTCTAAGGAAATAGATTCCAGAATTTTTATGAGAAGGGGGTGGTTAACCATATCAAAGGCTTTGGACAGGTCAATGAACAGAGCTGATGATAGAATGTTGTTATTACGGTTTTTGTTGATGAAGTCAGTAAAGGATAGGAGTGCAGTGGTAGTACTATGAAATGGTCTAAAACCATGTTGGCAGTTAGTTAGAATGCTGTGTTTAGTTAAGTGATCCATTAATTGATAGTGAACACATTTTTCCATGATTTTTGCTAGTGGTGACAGGATTCCTATGGGCCTGTAGTTAGAGTATTCATTTGAGTTTCCTCCTTTATGTAAGGGGATGATATAAGAAACTTTCCAAATATCAGGGATAGTTTCTTCATTAATAGTTCTGTTTATAAGAATGGATATAGGATAGGCTATTTCTTTAGCTGCTTTTTGAAGGAATTCAGATGGAAGCTGGTCAGCAGAGGGGGTACCAGGTTTAAGTTTTTGGATACATTTTTGGATAAAGGTGGTAGAGATGGGTTGTAATAAGAAGGTTGGTAGGTTAGAAGATGAGAGATCAGGGATGCTAGAGTTATCAAAGGAGAGGTGCGAGGCCAAAGAGTTAATATTGTTGATAAAAAAGGAATTAAAGGTATTGGCAATTTCAGAGGCTGAAATATTATCTGAGTTAGAGGGGGGTGGAGTTGTGGTTTGACCAGGGCGGATAAGTCTATTTAAGTTATTCCAGAATTTACAGGGGTTATTATGATTTACTTGCTGAAGATTACTATAGTATTTTTTTTTGTCAGAAAGTATGGCTTTTTTGGTACTATTTCTCAAGAATCTAAAGGTCTGTTGATCTGAGGGAGATTTACTAGTTCTCCATTTGCTCCAGGATTTGTTTCTAAGTAGCAGTTTTTGTCTTGTTTCCTTAGTAAGCCAGGGAGCTGGTTTAGATTTAATTCGGATGGTGCGTTTTGGTGCATGATTATCAAGGATTGATAAGAATTTGTCATTAAAGTATTTAACGGCATCTTCAAGTGGGAGAGATTTTAGGGGGTTCCAATTGCAGGCATTAAGTTCGGCTTTAAATAGGAGAAGATTAAAATGTTTATTACTTCGTGTGATTCTAAAAATAGGGGTATTAGAGGTGATACTTTTTTGTCTTATAATGTATGTTAAGGCGTGGTCGCTAATGTCATCAGGCAAAGTGCCAGCCTGATATGCTAGTTGTGGTTTGTTAATTAGGATCCAGTCCAATATACTTTCTTTATTGTTAGGTTTATTGATCCTAGTTGTGGTATTAATTGTCTGAGTAAAGCCATGAAGATTAATATGCATGGCTGGGTTCATTGAGTTAACGGAGGACCAGTCAAGGTTAAGGTCTCCTAGTATGATAGTTTCTTGTGGGTATGTGGAAGATGCCCAATTAAGGATGTTTTCGATAATAGTAGAGTTTTTTCCAGGAGGTAGATAGATACAGATGATATAGATTGGTTTATGTGGATTTAGTTTCAGTTTAGAAATAAGGAGTTCAGCCTTGGTATCCTCTTGTGGATCATAGTGTACTAAGGATACTTGTAGTTTGGTCTTAAATAGCAGTGCTACACCCCCACCCTTGTGGGTAGAGCGGTCTAGTCTTAGGATATTATAGCCTGGGGGAATAATTTCGCTATCTTTAGTATAGGGTTAACCAGGTTTCAGTTAGACAGAAGATGTCAAAGGAGTAATAATCAAGAAGGGAATGAAGAAGGGTAAGCTTGTTACTGACACTTTGGATATTGAGATGTCCAATAAGTAAAGAATTTGAACTAGAGGTTCAATCATATATTGAAACTCCACTTCCTTTGGCTTTGCTAACCACAGTTTGGGGTCTGAATGTATGATAGGATGAGTAACCAGATAAGGCTGGGGTACTCTCTGCAGCTTTGAATCGTGTTTCTGTGACTGTACAAATGTCAGCATCTTCCAGGGTTAAGAATGCTTGCAATGAGTGCAGTTTCATATTTAGACTCCTTACTTTAGCTGCATGACCTTCAATTTGCATTTTGTTGAAATTGTTATGTTGGTAATATCAACCTCACGATTTTTCCTAAAAAAGGCACTATGGGGGAGGCAAGGGCCTTTGCCAGAAGTCTGAAGCCCAAGTGAGACAGATGCAGGCCATCTGTAGCAAAGCATCTTGGTCTGTCAAAGGGTGGCGAAAGCCAAACACACTCTGGCTAGGATTATAAATGCCCTAGGGCAGATAGCCTAGTATCAATCTATGAACCTATGAACCTATGAATCATATCTTCCAGGCTGTCAGGTACTGGATCCCCCTGGAATGACACCAGAAACTAAGCCAATTGTTAAAGTCAATCATTTTCTGTTTGCATTGAGGCATCATTCTGGGTGATGGTAGAATGCTGCTAAAGGATAGAGACATACCTGCTGTGACATACATTCAGTGAGCTCAGTCATGTCTCTTCATATAGTCAGGGAGATACGTATCAAGTCATTCATGCCAATATGGACTATGACAGAGTCATAACAGTACCTGTTGTTGAGAGACTTGAGTGTGTGTGTGATTTGGTGGATTCTGGCACCCAACAAACTAATAACCGTGACTTTCTCCTTATCCAGCCTGGTGACAGGCACATCTGTGTGTCTCACAATGGAGTCTCCTATGACTAATATGTTGGGTTTATGGTTAAGTCTTAGTGGTTGCAAGACACTGGTGTGTGGATTATGCATGGTGTGTGGTGTAGAGGGTTGTGGAGTTTGCATGTGTTTTTTCCTCTGAGGTCTCCTTTGTTTGGGTTTGTTTTTGTTGAGAACCTCCACATATGTGTGTGTGTGTGTGTGTTGTGTAGTTGTGGGTGGTGTTTGAGGTGTAGTGATTGTGTTGACAACCTTCTCAGTGCCAGATATACTGGCTTGTGAGGGACAGAGCATAGACTCTAGCTTCTTTGTGTAATTGTATCTCTCACAAACTGTGTTCCTAGGTGGTAGTAGTAGATGGTTGTCCATGTACATGAGGCAGTTGCTACACTGTCTCAGGATGCCCATATCAACCAGGCTGGCAGGAGAAACAGTAGGAAATTGTTCATTCATATTTGTCAGAATCTGAGGGAGAGAGGACAGGGAGAACTAAGCCTAAGTGCTTAAACCAAAACTAAGCGACTTATAATAACACTTAAAATTTAAACAGGTTAAAAACAAGCAGTAATAAATACAGCAGAGAAGATGCAAGTGAACACTTTAGAGGGCAAGTAGCACAAAAACCAAGATCTAGTAATAGAACAAGAGAAGGAAACACAAATACTGCAAAAGCAGCTGAATACATTTTTTTTCAGTAAAGTGGAAAGGGAGAAAGGAGGAACAGAAGATAATTCAAGGCTAAGAAACTAAGGGGGGTTGGCCTTCCCATATGTTTTCTCTGTATTAGGTAGAATGAGCTAATAACACTGGACTGGGAGGAGTGTCCCAGATCAAATTTACAGTAGGGACGGGCAACTGCAAAGCCACCAAGTATAAAACAAGACACCAATAAGGGTGGATGGTACCGGGATGATCAAAAACTATGCTCCAGCTACTTAGCTACACAATTTTAAACATAAAACACTACAGAAATGGATATCAGAGCAGAAAAACAGCAGTGAGACACTAAATGAAAGTTTTAACTCATTACATCCAAGTGACGTCTCTAGGTGCATATGAAGTTACCTCCTGCTGACACCTGTAGGCATCAACCATTGCCTCTTCATATTTGCATCAATAATTCCAAAGTCATGCTATGTACAAATTTTTTAAATATTTCATCTTAAAGCTTACATGATGTCAACCTCAACTGCATTAATATTTGACCCATGTCTAGTGCAGATAAAGCAATATTAACTGTTGTTTTTATTATATTAATTTACATAGATATAATTCTCACATTTTTCTAAATATTTCAACAACCAAGTAACACAAACAAAACTCCTTAGCCTCATATAAAAGCTATCAGTTAGATGTATAAAATGCTGCTGGCAGTATGTGTGTAACTTGAGAGGTTGCTGAGATATTGTAAGTTGTTTACAAAATATTACAAACATGATAGTAACTGGGTTACTGTAATTTATAAGATTTGGTTTAAGACCTAGAAGTTAAAGAATACTGCCATTATAAAAATAGTTTTTGCTGAAGAGTTTGCCATTTTTATTTCTTTCATAAGTCCTACGGTTCGAGAAATATGAACATTTGTTTGAAATGTGAGGACATAATTTGATTCTGTCAAAAGGCTTAGGCTTTGCCCATTGGAAGTTACAGTACAAGCTTCCGGAGCTCCATTTCAGTGAATGAGTTAAACAGATAAATGAGCAAGCAGACTCTACAGAATGCTTTTAACCGCAAACAAATCAGTTATATGATACACTCCTTGGCAGGAAATCAGAACAAACAAACAGATGCTTATCAAATGGAGAAAAATTCAAATTAATACCTTTCACACAGTAAAACTAGCTAAAAAAAGATTTACAAACAGTGTGACAGTAACAAAAGTGATTTGTAAGGCAATCAGTTTCAGTACACAGTGCAGATTAGTTTATAGCAATAAAATACAGTAAAAGGTAGGCAGAAGACAATACAAAAGTGTTATAAATGGTTAGAATAAGCAAAAACTAGCAAAATTAAGCCGAAAAAAAAACAGGCTACGTATTGTTATATATCACAGATCGGAGTTGTAGTCAATGTCCCTCCTCCATTCAGCTTAGTGTGAATAAGCAGACATCCTCTCTAAGGTAGGTCTTAAATACCAGAAAGTACAATCCTGAAACAAATTAAAAAAGCTCAAAAGAACCAATGAGTGTTTACTCCAAGCTCTTGACCAGCCAGACTTTACTAGCCAGTGGCCAATAAACATGATCCTCTCATTAATCAACTATACACAGTAACAAACAGAGTGATTGGATAAGCAAAAGTGAAACGGCTCCATGCTTGTGCACATCTCTGATAATTTCCAGTATAAAGAGGAATAACTGATGTAGAGTAACAAACAGAATACTTCAATAACCAAAGGCAAACATTTATAAACACAGAACTCTGACCATTCCAAGGAAAGGAGCACAACATATCAGTCATACATGATACACAGTAACAAACAGAATAATTAAATAACCAAAGATGAAAAGTTGCTTCCATGAGTACAGATCTCTGATCAGTTCCAGGGAAATGGGCACAGTATATCAATGACACACAGCAACAAAAAGAATAACTACATAACCAAAGGTGGACAGATTCCATGTATGAGTACAGAAGCCATATCAGTTCCAGGAAAAGGAGCACTACAGAAAGGCGACAAGCTGACACATCCATGCAAAGATAGAGCTCAGAGTAATAGCTGCTGTACCTGGAGTAGCTACATATGCTAAAGTCCCCCTTCCCGCATTACTTATGTGTGCTAACCCTAACTGTAACCCTAACCCTACACCTACCCCTGCTCCTGACCCTTTGTATTACTAAAAAACATTTCCTTAACACCAAGATGACTCAATCTCATTTTGAAGCTGGGGCTTACTGATATAGGGCTTTTTAAGTGGCAAAGAGGTATTTGACATTTTATGATTCTCAATTTATTGTTATACCATTTGCGATCTCTCTCTTTTTGACTTTCATACAAACACACACACACACACACACACACACACACACACACATACATACATATATATATATATATATATATATATATATATGTATACACATATATATATATGCATATATATGTATATGGGTTTATCAATATCCATTTGATCGACGCACTTTGGTTGACAAACAGATGGTTAATAGCCGTATGAGATTGACAGTCCTTGAGTTGGGGAATTTGCCCTTTCCTCTAGGACTGTGCAGATTTGGAATTAGAATATATAATTAGCAGAGGCATCTGTAAGAACATTTGCTTTTTATTTTGTGTGCTCCATTGTTAATCCTTGGAGCATGCTCAATGGCCTGTCAATGTTTTTATGTCAGTATTTAGGCAGCAACATTTTGGATGTTGATATAATCAATGTAGAAATCTGTGTATAGAGAGAGAGAGATAAAGGTATATGTAAACATATAAATATATGAGTTTCTACCAAATAATTACATCATCAGGTTTAATCAAGTCTTAAACCACAAAAACAATTCAGCAAAATTCAGCTACGCGAACATTGTTGATACGCCATGAGTCGAACTGGGGCACCTGTCTTCACTGCTCTTATTCCCTGATGAACTGGGTTTTATGAATCAGATATGATCTAAGCCTTAATCATCCTGGCTGTAATGAAACTCATACCACACATTCAGACCTACATACTAGCTATCTGTCTATCTGTATATATATGGATTCACTTCAGAATGTCGAAGTTTGAAAACTTCAAATTTCATATGGTCAACACCATATGATCGAAGTTTCAAAACTTCGAAATTCTGAAATGAACAGTTAAAACAAGCACTCCCCACACCCCCCATTATTTAAATATACCAAATCCGAGATCGCATTACAGCAATAAAAAGGGAAAATTTCCTGTTCCCACCTGTATGGAGATCACCTTTCAGAATGTTCATGTCTGAAAACTTCAATCATATGGTCTCAACCATATGAAATTCGAAGTTTTCAAACATCGACATTCTGAAGTGAACCCATATATACATATATATATATATATATATATATATATATATATATATATATATATATATATACATACATATATATATATATATATATATATATATATATATATATATATATATATATATATATATATATATATATATATATATATATATATATATATATATATACATATATATATATATATATATATATATATATATATATATATATATATATATATATATGGATCTAGGACTATTGAATGAAAGTTCAGTAGTCCGAATCCACAATCACCGAACACACTTTAACGAAAGAGCTTTCACCAAAAAAGTGCTTTCGTTAAAGTGCGTTAAAAAAAAAAACATTAAATTAATGTTTTTGCAGGGGGAGCAAGCCCCCTGCACCCCCCACAACCCCACTACTTTAATATTCTCACTCTGAGATCACACTACAGTGGGGAAAAGGGACTTTTCCCTTATCCGCACCATAGTACGACCTCCGCAACAGGCATACTTACATGAAAGTGCTTCTTTGGTGAAAAGCACTTTGGCATAAGTATGCCCGGCCGTTAGTGATTCGGTGATGTTGCTGTTTGGGGATCAGTACAGATCCCATATATATATATATATATATATATATATATATATATATATATATATATATATATATATACAGATTAGAATAGATATATATCAGTCTCTAATGTTTTGTCACAAAATGAATTGTCAAAAGGTAGTTGTAGCCATTTATAAATAGCAAATAGAAGTATTTGCAATATGGAATTTGAGTAATGGAGTGTATGTAGATATGAGTGAAGTATGTGGAAATTTAGTTGAATGGACTTTTGACAAAATGAGGTTTTGTTTGAATGCTGTCACTGAGGAAATGAGGACGGTGGATTTCAGAAGGTAAGTGTTTTATTTTGAAGTACAAAGTTTTTGATATACTGAAAGTTCAGCATTAGGGCATGAGAGTGTATGAGTGACTGATTGCAGGTCATGGAGTGAGTAATGGATTGGCAAAGAGATAGATTTAGTGATATGTGTGCATGCTGCTGTATGTTGTGAGTGTCTGAGTGCTGGATGGTAAGCGAATACTTGGGATTTAGTGCCAAAGCTTTTGGATAAATGAGACGTTTTGGCATTAGGAAGTATGAGTGAAGTGTACGTTTCCACGTTCGGTGTTTATCGTGCACTGATTAGCCATTCACTGAACTTTTAATCCAATCACCAAACATAAAAGGCACATGCACACACACACTACATCTAGAGAGATGGAAGGAATAAGTGAAAGGGTGATAGGGAAACCAACAAAGGAAGTGTGTGGTAGATGTATGCACAGGCAATCAAAAAACAAAGAACAACACACACTCACAGAAGTGAATCTATACATATTCGAGAGAAAGACATGGGATGGGCAGAAGTAGGTGACAAAAGATAATGGGGAAAAGTGGACAAAAACAAGGAATGTGCTAGAATAGGAAAGGGGTACAATTGACTTTGGATGGGGTTACTGGCTAAGATGTAGCTGCCAACCAGCCTAGTGGGACATTAGCATGATCCATTCTGTAGGTTAGGGTGTCAAGTGGTACAGCTCCACCTTAGTCTACTGGTCTAGAAACAAGGGTATTACAATTCAGTGAATACATAATCCCCCTATAGAATGGTTACGGTGGTGTAGCACTAAGCCTAGCCTTTGAGGTACTAACACACCTCGTCCACTAGTTATTCCTATGTGTGACCCCTTTTTCTGCCACATTCCTGTTTCTGACCATATAAATGTACCTAGCACTATGGATAGACAACTTCCCACAATTTATCCAGCTAGTTTGAGCGACATGGCATCCAGAGGCAGTGCAGCACAGACAGCCCTCAACTTCTAGTTCATACAATTTCAACATGGTAGAGATGCAACTATATTAAAACCATTGAATCCATGCTCTTCCACATGCCAGTCTATATATCTGACACTAAGCGGGTTGTCAGCATGCACACCTCACCACCTACACCACCCAAACCCACATCATACATAACTACATATGCGAAGGTCCTCACCAGAAACTTACCTAAACACCAGAGACAACCCAAACACAAACACGCTGCACATAATACTTTCTCTGCAGAACACAATGCACACTTTGAAGGTTGCCAGCCTAGCTAGATCGAATTTTGTAGATAATTATTTGTCATTTGTCAATATTAATATAATCCACAGGCTGGGTTTACAAATATAAAGAGAAGTATATGTTATGATTAAACTATATGTTGTACTGAGCTTCAAATTGTAGCCACTGTGCACTCTGCTGATAGAATGCTGATAAGTCAAGCATTGTATGACTGTTTGATCTCAGTCTTGAAGACAGGATGTCTGGACCAGGAAAGTCTTTCTATTGAATTGACTTAAGGGATAATTACTAAGGTTTTACATGTAAAGTGTCTTTTATTGCTGTGGTTTCCTGGCAGCTGCAAGATCAAAGAAATGCTAAAATGTTAAGTTTAGTGAGCATGGGAAACTAAACCGGAGAAGTGTCAAGAATGATGTAATGTGAAATGACTCAGCAGTACTGTGTTATCAATTTAAGACTTTCTCAGACAGAGAGAGAGAGAGAGAGAGAGAGAATAGAGTATTTTGGATTTTGTCTGAAGAACATCCACTCACCAGCACTTGCTTGTTCTGTAAGTAAGATAATTATTTAGAACAGTGATTTCTTTTAGAGACAGATAGAAATAGCCAGATTAGTCTAGTTATTTTCTGTATTTATGTCAGATTATTCTTAAGTATTATGTTAAAGCATTTTCCTATGATTTCTGAACTCTGTATTAGCACTGTGTTGACTTGATGAATATTGTGTTGTGATTTTATTTATTATTAAATATTTTAAACATTTCAACTGTGGCTGGTTTGTGTAGAGATAATTTAAGCTCTTAAAGTACATTGCATGTATTTAGTGATACTGTTCAAGCCACTCCAATAGCTTTAGCCCTGGGTCACAATTACTATTTGGAACACAGTGAAATTGGTCACCCTTTGGGAAGGGCCATTATTAGTAGCTGATAAGAGTAGTTGGTGGCAGTGATTACTACCTTATAGCCTAGCAGGAGGGGGCATAGCTGGAGAACCTGTGCCAGCCTTCCCCAGGAGTGTCTGTGTATTTGTATTTAAACCAAATTTCAAAGTGTGTGTGTGTGTGTGTGTGTGTGTGTGTGTGTGTGTGTGTGTGTGTGTGTGTGTGTGTGTGTGTGTGTGTGTGTGTGTCTGTGTGTGTCTGTGTGTGTCTGTGTCTGTGTGTGTGTGTGTGTGTGTGTGTGTGTGTGTGTGTGTGTGTGTGTGTGTGTGTGTGTGTGTGTGTGTGTGTGTGTGTGTGTGTGTGCGTGTGTGTGTGTGTGTGTGCGTGTGTGTGCGTGTGTGTGTGTCAGCTACTTGGGCAGGGACGCAAAGCACTGGTTGGACAGAGAGGGTACTAGAAGTTTTGGCTTGACTACTCAGCTGAGATATGAACCCTATAGCTGTGCCAGTGGGAGTCTTATTGGGGATCTTGAGAGAAAAGGAGAAAACATCCCCAGACTGACTGTGATCTCTGTGTGCTCTTAAGGGAAATTTTTCTTTACTGTGCATGTACTTGTTATTCTTCCCAATGTGCATGCCCCTCACTGATGCTAGTGGTGAGGATTGAGGCTCCTTGATTACTGGGCCAGTGCACGGGCATCACACACACAATAGCTCATGCACTAGTGTCTCAACTGTCAAGCCCATAAGGCTAAACACTAGACCTAGCATATTATAGGTGACTCCATTGTGAGACGCACAGATGTCCATCTCACTAGGCTGGATAAGGAAAAGGTCACAGTCAGCTGTCTGTCAGGTGCCAGGATCCACTGTATCACACATGCACTCATCTCTCAACAATAGGTACTGTTATTACCCTGTCATAGTCAGTGTTGGTGTGAACAACTTAAGACGTACCTCACTTGGCTATATGAAGAGCGATATGACCGAGCTCTCAGACTGTGTACCTTCACCTTGAATGATGCCCCACTAAAAACAAAAAATAATTGACTTCAATAATTGGCTTAGTTTTTGGTGTCATTCTAAGGGGATCCAGTATTTGTCAGCCTGGGATGACATTATCAACAGAGCTTGATGCTTTGCTAGAGATGGTTTTCATCGGTCACCCCTGGGATTTAAGTTACTGGCTAAAGCTCTTGCGACTCCCATACTGCCTTTTTTAGGCAGTGTCACAAGGACAAAACTCCTGATGTAAAGATACCAACCAAAAGCAACCTCAAGGTCATGCTGTTAAATGCTCAGAGCCATAACATGAAACTGCACTCAGTGGAAGCAGTCCTAACCCTGGAGGATGCAAACATTTGTGCAGTTATGGAGACCTGGTTCAAGGGTGTGGAGAACACCCCAGCCATACCTGGTTATACCTCCTTCCACACGTTCAGACCACAAACAGAAGACAAGAAAACTAAAGGGGGTGGTGTATCAATATTCATCAAAGATAAATACACCTCCAGATTGGTTAAACATTATGATACCCTAGAGATATTTCAGGTGCAATTAACTATTAGTAGGACACATATTCAAGTCATTGTCAGCTGCAGAACCCCTTCCATGAATCAGAGCACCCACTCTGCTTATTTGGATTAACTTGAGTCTATCAAGACACATCCCAACACCATGGTTTTGGTGACTTTAACTACCCTAGCATTGGCTGAGTGAATTACTCATGCTCAAACTCACCTTCCCAAAGGTTCTTTGACTTTGTCAACTACAGTGCCCTGGACCAGCTGGTTGATAACCCCACTGGGGCTGCCAACATCCTGGATCTGTTGCTTACTATCATGGAAGACCAATGTAGCACTCCCACTCTGAGTTCATTTCTGGTGTGGTATGACCAAAAATTAGTCTCATTTGAAGTAACTATCACACCTGACCCCCTCCCAACAGCAACTAAACTAAAAAACTTCTCCAAAGCAGATTATAACCTCTTACAGGATGGTATAAATAGCTCACTGCACCTCCCCTCAAACAGAACTGGTAACTATGCCAAGCTCTGCACCAATGCCCTATACAAGCACCTGTATAACTGCATTGACTCAGCAGTTCCTGTTAGGACCAAAACAGGCTCTTCAAGGAAGAGAAAACCTACCTAGTAGACAGTTTCCATTAACAGGCTTTACAATAAAAGGAAGAAACTGCTGTCTAAGAGTAAGAAGGAGGGGGCTTTAAACTAGAGCCACTCGCTCCTCAGCTTAAATAAGCAAATAAGATTTCTTGTGAAGTCCTCCAAGGCAAACTTTAAATCCAAGTTAATGCCCTTAAAAAAGGACAACCATAAGGCATTCTTTAGTTACATCTGTAACCTAAAAGGTAAGATCCAGATTTACGCTAAACTGGTAGTTAAAAAGACACCTATACTGAGTTGATGGACATAGCTAACCTGTTAGATGAAAGGTTTGGTAAAAACTTCACTCCCCTCTCCCCGACACATGTACCTCATGATATCTGTACCACTTTTTCCCTACTTTGTATCTCTAAAGAGCAGGTCATAAACACCCTCTCCAAGGCCAAAGACAGAGTATCTGTGGGACCTGATATCCCATGTGCTACATCTTACATGGGCTCAGACAAGAAGTCGCCACCTTTGGCTACTCTTTTCAATCATAGACTAAGCACTGGCTTCATCCCAGCTGAATGGAAAACAGTCACTGTTATCCCCTTGCACAAAAGTGGTGTTTCTACTGACCCTAGGAACTACAAACCTATTATCCTGACTAGCCTTATCTGCAAAGCCATGGACCTAATCAACAAAGATATTGGTAATCTCCAAACACTATATTCTACCCAGTTTGGATTTGTCAAGGGGATATCATGCTTGTTAAACCTGGTGGACTTTTTCAAGACGGTCACCAGGACCGTGAATGAGGGGAAATATGTGCATACAGCCTACCTAGACCTAGCAAAGGCATTTGACACTATCCCTGACTCGGGTATCATTGACGATCTCTCCCAGCTAGATATCAACCCTTGTACTGTAAGGTGGCTTGCGAACTAGCTCACTGATAGAACCCATACAGTCAAAATAGGAGAATCCACCTCCAAGTGCAGACCCGTAACCAGTGGCCTTCCACAGAGACTGGTCCTGGGACCTCTACTGTTCAGAATCTATTTCTCCAAAGTACAAGCTAAAACTAAGGTACTGTGGCTGGCAAAGTTCTCTGATGACTGCAAACTGTGTGTAGCCATAGAATCTTCAAACTATGTCAACATCCTTCAAGAAGATCTTACACAAACAAATGACTGGTGCCAAAGTCATGGCCTCAAACTGAATGCAAAAAAATGTATTACCATCCCTTCCTGTACGACCGATGTTCTTGCAAATTACCACATCAGTAGCAATACCCTAAGTACATACTCAGTAGTGAGAGATATGGGCACTCAGGTTGACAGCAACCTTGCCTTTGATCACCATGTTTCCATAGTGGTAAGAAGGGCATTCTATATGGCTCATCTCATACGTAAGGGAATTAATTGCCTTGAAGAAAGAAGAAGTTATCACCTCCCTGTACTCTTCACTCATTAGGCCAATAAATGAGTACAACACCCTTTTGGCATGTACCTTGTAAAGCACCAGCATCAATTGGAGAGACCACAAAGGTTCCTTACAAGGAAAATTCAAGGTCTTCAGCATCTGTCCTATGCAGATTGGCTGAAATCACTGTCACTTTATTCTGTTTCATACAGACTAGTCAGGAGCAATCTCTGCCTTCCATATAAGGGGATCTCTGACCCTACTTCATTGGAAATGCTTCACATCAGCAAGTCAAATGTCACAAAGGTTACTTACATTAAGGACCTAAACCTGATATGTGAAATCAATAGAACCTGTTGGAGGGACAGATTTGTCTCTCAGAGGTTTCCACACCTTTGGATTAGACTCCCACCTCATGCCAAACAGAGCACCTCATTGACCCTCTTCCAATGCAATCTGGATGATTGGATGGATAACCATAAATTCACACTGGGGTTCCATCTGTGTCCCTCTTGGACAAGGGCAATAGGTACTAATTATGGTAACAAAGGTACATTTTTTTCTAGGCTTGTAAGAGCCATCGGGCCATTAGCCTAGTAACTTCCTATTATCCTATGAGCCTATGATTCATAAGGGCTAGATGATGATCCAGAGCTCTCTCATTCTCCACTTCTACCATCTGTTATAGCAGCAGCTGTACCTGCTCAGAAGCAGTCAGAGCTTCCCTCTGCTGAGGCACTTCCAGCCCTCCCTAACCCAGACAGATAGGAGGGCTCCAATCAAGGAGTCTGTAGACAACTGCACTCATCTGAGACATAATCGGAAGGGTGCCATAACTGAACATTCTTTAAAACTGATCGGAATTCACAGATAGATAGATAGATAGATAGACAGATAGATAGATAGATAGATAGATAGATAGATAGATAGATAGATAGATAGATAGATAGATAGATAGATAGATAGAAAGGTAGGTGGATAGATAATAGGATAACCTCACCATAACAGGGCAGAGGATATGCCTGAGACCAATAAACTGATAAAAATGTGCTTTCACAAGAAGAAGCACAGAACTCCACTTTTCAACACAGCCGCTCTTTATTAAAGACACACAAATCAATAGTTACAAAACGTTCCGCACTTTTATCCCTTCCATATTCAGGGGACTTCATCTGAACAATAAGGCTTTATGTAATTTCCCTTTTATAACAGCATGAAGCAAACAAACATTTCCACAGATAACTGATTTTCAAAACAAATTTCATATAACACATACAAAACACACTAATAAATAAATAAGTTGATTAACCTTGTGTTACAAAACAAACAATACATATATGTAGCCACATTCATAAATATGATGTTAAAAATATGACAATAGATTAAAAAATAAAATTCTTAAAATGTGTTTTTATAAAAATAACTATTGTGGATCATTTGTTATTCTAAAGATTACAAATTTAATAGAAAATATTTAATATTTTATTATCAATCATTTATGGAAATGAATTAATTTAAACCTAGGTGGGTACATGCATTTAATCTATGCTCCCATAATAATGCCTTGTATTCTAATTTGGTCTCCCAAGTGACACCCCTAGGGTTGCTAAGTGCAACATTTTTCAGGATACCAGATATACATATCTTAAAAGCTGAACAACTCAAGGAATGCTTAAACAGAACATTATTAAAATTGTTCCTGTTCTGATTGTAAATATGTTCATAAATACATTTTCTCAGTAGCTGCTCTGTCTTACCTATATCAAACCTTGGCCACCTGGCCATGTATTTCACACCTGAAGTTGAACAACAACCATTTCCTAATTTAATAACATTGTCTCCTAAATTAAACTATCACCCTCAAATATATAAGGACAGCGCTTACAATGTCTTCATTTGCAGACCCCTTTTCAGGCTTTCATAGCTTCTGCATTTCTCGTTTCTTTGATTTATATACCAACCCTTTAAAAGTTGATGCTGTTTTGTCTTTCCCCTACAAAATGGAATACTGTGTTGTAGGCTCTCACTATAACCCATTTCTTCAGTGCTATTCTTAATGTCTTTGCATCATCATCATCATTATACTGTACAACTGAAGATGTTTCATACCTTTTGTCAATAAAAGAGGGTATCATGTCATCTTTAGTTGCTTTGCTTATTAAAGCAGCCCCTAAAAGAGGTTTACATTCATGCCTGCATTGAAAGGTGACTTCATAAAAAAAGGGCAAGCATACATTGAGGGTAGTCTCTGTCAAAGAACATTTCTTTTAAGTTGTTCATGACAGTTATAAATTATTCCTAGTCGATGTCATACAGGATACTCCTATACATTATCAGTAATGTATGTAGGCAGTGCTGGGGTCAGTCTGCACATGTGCAGAACAGTCATGCAGGTAAACTCTGCAGCTATACATTCTGTAATGGAGCTGATCTGTATATACACATTGTTAGTAATGTATGCAGGGAGCACTGGGGTCAGTCTGCACATGTACAGAACAGTCATGCAGGTAAACTCTCCAGGTATACATTCTGTAATGGAGCTGATTTGTATATACACATTAAGCAAATAAAAATGGCAAAGTTACATCCAAAGAATTTAGTGTACAATGCAATAAAAATGTAGTTACGAAACACAAAGCTTTCGGATTACTCCTTCTTCAGTGTGGTAAAAATACATTTAAACACATTACTATTTAAATTAAAATTGATATCACATGATAACAAAACAGCCAACCAAATATCATCATCAATTAAACAATCTCATTAATATAAAAAATGTCATTAATATAAAAAACATTATTTAAAGTGATAAATCCTCTTATAAAAAGTCTATAAAATAAAGCCTATAAAATTCATTTCTTAAGACATGATTGCATATGTTTTAAGGCAGGTTTAATTGATACCACATAATTAATACCAGGGGCACTATCTGATTGTAATTTAACAATCCAATTATATTCTTTAGTCTGAAAATCATTATTTTTATCACTCCCTCTCTTACTAGTAAAACAAATTTCTATAGCCCTAAATAAAAAGTATGTGTTTTACCAAACTCTACATTATGTTTTGCAATAGCATTTGTCAGGACACTTCTTTTAGTATCTGATCTGTGTTCAATAATGCACTCACGTAGTTTTCTAGTTGATTTTTCAACATAGAAACTTGGACTTTTTTCAAAAGTAGATAAAACAATTTTAGTAGTATTGCAGGTTGCAGTGCAAGTAAAAGAATAGATATTATGTTACAGGATGTATAAACACATTATCTTTACATATGACGTTACATACTGAACAGTTCATATACAGAAATGTACATCTTTTTGTTTAATTCCAGTCCTTTTTGTGTTTTAGTTTGCAAATCTTTGTAGCATAGTTTATTTTTTAAATTCATAGACATTTTATAAGCAAATTTTGGATAAGATGGAATAATAGTCCCTAACTTAGGCAAAGCTGTTAAGATAGCTCAACTGTCAGTGATTATTTTTCTAACTTCAGATGTACATCAGCTAAAAGTAGTAGGATAGCTCAACCTGTTCATAGTAGATCTAGGGACATAATTGTTATCTTGTGGGGCCGAAAAATAGGGTCTAGCTTTGCTCTTTCTTTGTTCAAAAACAATTTTATCTTCTTCCAATAAGAGTTTAGAGTCATAACCTCTCTGTTGGAATTCATATTTCATGTCATGCAATTGTTCCATACATATATCATCTTTAGTATTCAATCTGCTAGCTCTGCAATACTGACTCTTACTCTGACTATACCTTTAAATGTATGATTTGGATGCATACTCTTATTATGCAAATATTTATTTTTGTGGGTCTTTTTTATAGATTTCTGTGGATAAAGTATTGTCTGCAACGCTTAAGTGTACATCTAAAACATGTATTTCATATGCTGAATTAGTCATTTCAAATTTTAAGAAAGTGGTAGTAATATTTAAATAACTAAATAATTCATTTAACAGTTCTGGAGTACTTCCCCAAGCAAAAAACACATCATCCACAAAATGCTTATAAAACAAAATATAAAGTTTAAAAACCGTAGGACAATCGTATACATATTTTTCTTCCTACTCATTTAAGGTCAAATTAGCGTATATGTTTGCAACAGTTGTCCCCATTGCAATACCAGTAGTTTGATAATAGAATACATCATTAAAAATAAATATATTATTTAGCACAATATCAAGCAGTTCACACGTTTCTATTTCTCTGCCCTTGTATTTACTATATCTGCATAAAATACCCCAATATCATTAATACCATAATCATTAGGAATAATAGTGAAAACTGATTTTATATCTAAAGTCACAAAAATACATTGATCTATATTCACTTATTGGTGCCAAATAAAAAGTTTACTTAAAAAGTCACCTGTATCCTTAACATAATTATTCACATGAAATAAAAAGGGACTTAATATAATTTGCAGATAAAGTGCAATGGGCTCTGTTAACCAGCCCCTACCAGAGAAAATAGGTCTCATGGGGGGATGATAAGAGATTTATGTACCTTAGGTAGGCCATATAAAACAGGTGTTTTAGGACAGGGTATAGAAAAATAGTGTAACAAGCCAAAAAAATATCATCATTAATTTGTAATTCAAATAAAGACATGTTAACTCTGCTAATGCATTGTGCTATGTCACTATAAGAAATGTGTTTAAAAGCAGTAGGGTAGAAGTTTACACATAGAAGTGTTATAATCAACAACATTCATTAAAATAATCCCCCTTCCTTTATAATGATGTCATTGTTCTTTTAAAACAATCCCCCCTCCTTTATAATGATGTCATTGTTCTTTTAAAACAACCCCCCTCCTTTATAATGATGTCATTGTTCTTTTAAAACAATCCCCCTCCTTTATAATGATGTCATTGTTCTTTTAAAACAACCCCCTCCTTTATAATTATGTCATTGTTCTTTTATAACAATCCCCCTCCTTTATAATGATGTCATTGTTCTTTTAAAACAACCCCCCTCCTTTATAATGATGTCCTTGTTCTTTTAAAAACAATCTCTCCTCCTTTATAATGATGTCATTGTTCTTTTAAAACAATCTCCCTCCTTTATAATGATGTCATTGTTCTTTTAAAACAACCCCCCTCCTTTATAATGATGTCATTGTTCTTTTAAAACAACCCCCTCCTTTATAATGATGTAAATGTTCTTTTAAAACAATCCAACTCCTTTATAATGATGTCATTGTTTTTTTAAAACAATCACCCCTCCTTTATAATTATGTCATTGTTCTTTCAAAACAACCCCCCCTCCTTTATGATGTCATTGTTCTTTTGTAACATTTTCAATGCTTCTAATTCAGCTATAGACAAGTTATAAAATCTTTTAAATTTATCTTCAGCATATAAATTCTACAGTTGCTGCTCACAAATATTAAGAAATGCTGTAACAACAGGGTTACTAAATGGAATATATGTGCTATTTTTCTTACATTTTGATGGTACAGACATATGAGAGTCTTTATATAACAATTTCAATAAGATTTCTCATGAATATCTTTAGGTCAGTTAGTGCATCTACAATGGTGTATTTTGGGCGGCTATATATATATATATATATATATATATATTGTCAGTAATGCATGTAAGTAGTGCCTGGGTTAGTCTGCACATGTGCAGAACACTCATGCTCTTGTACTCTGCAACTACACATTCTGTAATGGAGCTGATCTGTATATACACATTGTCAGTAAAGTATGAAGGCAGTGCTGCGGTCAGTCTGCACATATGCAGAAAAGTCATGCAGGTATATTCTGCAGCTACACATTCTGTAGCACAGCTGATCTTTATATACACATTGTCAGTAGTGTCTATATGCAATACTTGGGGTCAGTCTGCACATGGCAGAACACTCACGAAGGTATATACTGCATCTGCCCATTCTGTTATAGAGCTGATCTGTATATACACATTGGTGGTAATATATGTAGGCAGTGCTGTGGTCAGTCTGCACAAGTGCAGAACAGTCATGCAGGTATACTCTGCAGCTAAACATTCTGTAATGGAGCTACCTGTATATACACACGGCCGTTAATGTATGTAGGCAGTGCTGGGGTCCATCTGCACATGTACAGAACAGTCTTGTTGGTATACTCTGCAGCTACACAATCTGTAATGGATCTGATCTGTATATACACATTGTCAGTAATGTATGCAGACAGTGCTGGTGTCTGGCTGCACATGTGCAGAACAGTCATGCAGTTATACTCTGCAGTGATGCATTATGTAGTGGAGATGATCTGTATATGCACATTCTAAGTAATGTATGCAGGCAGTGCTGTGGTCAATCAGCACATATGCAGAACAGTCATGCAGGTATACTCCGCAGCTACACATTCTGTAATGGAGCTGATCTGTATATACATATTGTCAGTAATGTATGTAGGCAGTGCTGGAGTGCATCTGACATGTGCAGAACACTCATGCATGTATATATGCAGAGTATACCAGAACACTCATGCAGGTATATTCTGCAGCTACACATACTGCAAAGGGGCTGACCTATATATTCACATTGCTGGTAATGTATGTAGGCAGTGCTGGGTGAGTATGCACATGTGTAGAACAGTCATTCAGGTGTACTCTGCAGCTACAAATTCTGTAAAGGAGCCGATCTATATATACACATTGACAATAATATATGCAGGCAGTGCGGGGGTCAGAATGCACATGCGCAGAACAGTAATTCAGGTATACTCTGCAGCTACACATTCTGTAATGGAGCTGATCTATATATATTCTTGTCAGTAATGTCTGTAGGCAGTGTTATGGTCAGTCTGCACATGTGCAGAGCAGTCATGCAGGTACACTCTTCAGCTACAAATTTTGTAATGGAGCTGATCTGTATATACACATTGTCAGTAATGTATGTAGGCAGTGTTGCAGTCAGTTTGCACATGTGCAGAAAAGTCATGCAGGTATAGACTGTAGTTACACTTCTGTTATAGAACTGATCTGTATATACACATTATCAATAATGTATGTAGACAGTGCTGGGGTCAGTCTGCACATGTGCAGGACAGTCATGCAGGTATACTCTGCAGCTACACATTCTGTAATGGATCTTGTCTGTATACACACATTGTCAGTAATGTATGTAAGCAATGCTGAGGTCAGGCTGCACATGTGCAGGACAGTCATGCAGGTATACTCTGCAGCTACAAATTCTGTAACACAGCTGATCTGTAAATACACTTTGCTGGTAATGTATGTAGGCAGTGCTCGGGGTCAGTCTGCACATGCGTAGGATAGTCATGCAGGTATACTCTGCAGATACACATTCTGTAAAGAGCTGATGTGTATATGCACATTGCCAGAAATGTATGCAGGCAGTGCTGGGGTCAGTCTGCACATATGCAGAACAGTCATGCAGGTATACTCTGCAGCTACACATTGTGTAATGTAGCTGATCTGTATATACACTTTGCCGGTATTGTATGAAGGCAGTACTGTGCTCAGTCTGCACATGTGCAGAACAGTGATGCAGGTATACTCTGCAGCTACACATTCTGTAATGGACCTTGTCTGTATGTACACATTGTCAGTAATGTATGTAGGCAGTGCTAGGGATCAGTCTCCATAAGTACATAACAGTCATGCAGGTATATCCTGCAGCTACAGATTCTGTATTGGAGCTGATCTATATATAAACATTGTCAGCAAGGTATGTAGGCAGTGCTAAGAGTCAGTCTGCACATGTGCAGAACAGTCATGCAGGTAAATTCTGCAAATACACATTCTGTAAAGGGGCTGATCTGTATATTTATATTCCTGGTAATGTATGCCGGCAGTGGTGCAGAACAGTCATGCAGGTATACTCTGCAGCTACACATTGTGTTATGCAGCTGATCTGTATATACAATTTTCTGGTAATGTATGTAGACATTTCTGGGGTCAGTCTGCACATGTGTAGAACAGTAATGCAGGTATACACTCCAGCTACAAATTCTTTAATGGAGCTGATCTCTATATACACATTGTCATTAATGTATGTAGGCAGTACTGGGGTCAGTCTGCACATGTGCAGAACAGTCAACCAGGTATACTCTACAGCAGTGGTGCACAAAATCTGCCCTAGTGCCCAATCCGGCCCTCATTGCAACACCATCCAGTCCCCAGAGAGTAACCAAAACTTTTTTAAAAAAGTGAAAAAATGCTATGCCTTACTCAGGTCATGCAAACTTTCCAGCACGTGCTTACTTACTTAACTGACATCAGTTTCACACACCCCTAACTTTAGCAGCAGAAGTAACTATTTTTTTGTTGTTTATAACTTTTAGCCTGTAAACAGTAGTAACTTTCTGCAAGAGTTTATAATAAATCATGGCCACAAGCCAGAAGAAAGATAAATACAAATTTGATGTAAAAAACAGACAATTTCTTGACTGCTGTCTTAAGTAAAAATGCCAGTCACCTGTACCTATTGTTTGTAATGACTTACTATGTTTTGAGGTGGCCTGCAGATGCATTAAGAAGTCATGTAGTGGCCCTCCCAACAAAATGGTTGTGCACCACTACTCTACAGCTACACATTTTGTAATGGGGCTGATTTGTACATGCACATTGCAGGTAAAATATGTAGGCAGTGCTGTAGTCAGTCTGCACATGTGCAGAACAGTCATGCCAGTATACTCTGTAGTTTCACATTCTGTAATGGGAATGATCTGTATATACACATTGTCAGTAATGTATGTAGGCATTGGTGTGGTCAGGCTGCACATGTACAGAACAGTCATTCAGTTATGCTGTGCAGGTAAAAATTCTGTAATGGAGCTGATCTGCATATACACTTTGATGGCAATGTCTGTCTGTAATGATTGGGGTCAGTCTGTAAATGTGCAGAACAGTCCTGCAGGTATACTCTGCAGAGATATATTCTATAACGAAGCTGATCTGTATACACACATTGACAGTAATGTATACAGGCAGTGCTTGGGTCAGTCTGCACATGTGCAGTAATGGAGAAGATCTGTGTATGCACATTGTCAGTAAAGTATGTAGGCAGTGCTTGGTTTAGTATGCACATGTGCAAAACAGTCATGCAGGTGTACTATGTAGTTACACATTCTGTAATGGAGCTGATCTGTATATACACATTTTCAGTAATGTATGTAGGCAAAGCTGGGGTCAGTCTGCACATGTACAGAATAGTCATGCAGCTATATGCTGTAGCTGCACATTCTGCAATGGAGCCGATCTGTATATACATATTGCCGATAATGTACATAGACAGTGCCGGGGTCAGTCTGTACATGTGCAGAACAGTCATGCATGTGTACTCTGCAGCTGCACATTTTATAATGGAGCTGATGTGTGCATACACATTGTCAGTAATGTATGTAGGCATTGCTGTGGTCAGTCTGCCCATGTGCAGAACAGTCATGTAGGTACATGCTACAGCTACACATGCTGTAATGGAGCCAATCTCAATATACACATTGCCAATAATGTATGTAGGCAATGATGGGGTCAGTATGCATACGTGCAGAACTGTCATGCAGGTGAACTCTGCTGCTACACTTTCTGCAGTGGAGCTGATCTGCATATATGCAATGCCAGTAATTTATTTAAGCAGTGATGGGGGGGTCAGGCTGCACATACGTAGAGCAGTCATGCAGGTATACTCTGCAGTTACTTATTCTGTAATGCAGCTGATGTGTATATACACATTGTCGGTCACATATGCAGGCAGTGTTGTGATCAAGCTGCACATGTGCAGAAGAGTCAATGCAGTTATGCTTTGCAGGTAAAATGTATGTAATGGAGCTGATCTGCATATACACATTGCTGGTAATGTCTGTCTGCAGTGATAGGGGTCAGTTTGTACATGTGGAGAACAGTCCTGCAGGTATACTCTGCAGCTACACATTCTGTAATGAAGCTGATCTATATATACACATTGTCAGTAATGTATGTAGAGAGTGCTAGGTGTCAGTCTGCACATGTGCAGAACTGTCATGCAAGTATATATCCTGGAGCTACACATTATGTAATGGAGCTGATCTGTATGTACACATTGTGAGTAATGTATGAAGATATTGCTTGTCTCAGTCTGTACATGTGCAGAACAGTCATGCAGGTATACGCTGAAGTGATGCATTCTCTAACGGAGCTGATCTGTATATACACATTGTCAGTAATGTATAAAGGCAGTGCTTTGGTCAGTCTACACATGTGTAGAAGTCATGCAGATATAATTTGCAATGACACATTCTCTAACGGAGGTGATCTGTATATACACCTTGTCAGTAATCAATATAGGCATTGCTGTGATCAGTCTGCACATGTGTAGAACAGTCATGCAGGTGTACTCTGCAGCTACACATTCTGTAATGCAGATGATCTGTACATACACATTGTGAGTAGGGTCTATATCACTTTGACGAAATGGCAGAAGTTCAAACACCATATGTTTGAACTTCTAACCTCAAAGTGTGAAACCATCCCAGGGAAAAAATCGCTGTTCCAAGAAACACACACACAACACAAGCACACCAAAAAACAGCAATCCACACACATACACTTAAAATCCTACATCTAACCCTACACTAAACTGTACATACACTACTATCTATCCACTTACCTTAACCCAAACCCTAACCCAAAGGCCCGTCACTATCACACACTCACCTGACCTGTGCCCTAACCCTAACTCATCTATCCCACCCTAACCCTAAAGTCTGTCACTATCGCACACCCACCTCACCCGTGCCCTAACCCTAACTCACCTAACCCACACCCCAACCCTAACGCCCGCACACTCGCACACTTACCTGACTCTGACCTGTAATGTTCTACCCCAGTGCTGAAAATCTCAAAGCCGCAGAAATGGCCAACCAAATTCTTTCCCTGGGAAAGAATTTGGTGTTCCGCAGCTTCGCAATAATCAGTTTTCGAACTTCACAGTTCAAACATATGGTGTTCGAACTGCTGAAGTTTTGACTAACTGATAGGAACCCTGTGAGTAATGTATGTAGGCAGCACTGGGGATGATCTGCACATGTGCAGAACAGTCATGCAAGTATACCCTGCAGCTACACATTCTGTCATGGAGCTGATCTGTATATACACATTATCGGTAATGTATGTAGACTTTGCTGGGGACAGTCTGCACATATGCAGAACAGTCATGCAGGTATACTATGCAGCTTTTGTAATGGGGATAAAAAATATATATATATATATATATATATATATATATATATATATATATATATATATATATATTCTGACTTAGCTTTTCAGACCTTGCTTCATAGGAATCTCCAGCAGTGTTCTGTCATTCCGCCCAGCAACAGTTTTATTCTATGTCTTGGCCAACCTCCAATAAACCAAAGGCTGTTTTATTGCCCTGCACTGTAAGACCCTGCATTGGTGGAACACTAAAGTGCTTTCAGCTACACTAGTTCCCCCCAGCAAAAGTTTTATTCTGTGTTTTGGCCAACCTCCAATAAACCAAAGGCTGACTGGTTGCCCTACACTGTGAGAGCCTGTGTTAGTAGAACACTAAAGTGCTTTCAGCTACACTAGTGTATGTTCGGCATGTATTTAATCTGTCATCAAAACTGAAGACTTTTTGCTACATCCTTTTACTGTAAGCATGCACACTTCTGGTCTCACCTCCTCCCCATTTTTTCTCTTCCTATTGTACCCATAGTTCAGTTGCTTAAAACTACTTTCTTTCTCTTGGAAAAGGTTTACATATGTACCTGCAGCCAATACTTTAATCGTGTTTCCTTCCCTATAGAAGTGGTGGTCATTTTCACCACACTGTACTAGATTAGTAGCACAAGATTCATAGTTATTAAGAAGATACTGCACTACACTGACCTGGAATTGACTGATCTTGGTTTCCCTGATTGTTTTCTTAGCAGCTGGCCTAGTCCAGTTTTTCTGGCTCACAGCCTTGTATTACTTTGTGTCTATCTCCCTCCCCCATGTTGAACCTTCACACCACCCTCCCACTCCTGCTTAATTACAGGTGAATCAAAATCCTGATGTAGAAAGGCACCATCTTTTGTCTTAGCCTTTTTGCCCTTGCTTCATAGGAATCCCCAGTGGTGTAGTCGCCTATACCATATTCCATTCCTTTTTAAATTGTACTCTATTGACTCCTAGTTTACTGCATGTCCCTTTCTAAAATTCCTGGCATAACTACATTATTTTCTTACTTCTCAGTGAACCGCAACTCCCCATTTTTAAAGAAAAATAAAAACAGAAAAGAAAATACCTTTTTTCTTTAGAATCTAGCTTGTCTAATAGCCCTTAACTCTGGCTGTTTATCTTCCTCAGATACTGGATTGTATTGGCTGTTTTTTTTTTTTTGTACTTTGTCCCATTTGTAGCCTCGCTGCACTCAGGGTCACTTTGCTCCTCTCCCACCCCCATATAATTCCCTTTAGTCCTAACCACAGGCCCCATCCAACCATCAAACTCCTCCCTTTTCTGTTACACACGCTAACACCCACTACAAACTCCCTACCTTGCAACTCCTCCCCAAACTCTCAATCACCTCAACCTATTAAAGCCCTTTCCTCCTCTTCAGACATGCCAGACTTAATTATTCCTGTCATACGTCTACCTGCACTGCTCCCCCTATACAACATAACATCATGTCACACACTCTTAACCCCTATACATAAAGCCCCTACCTACCCTCACTAAAGTTGCTTTTCTTACCCTCAGCAACCCATACTCATCTCTGCATCTATTCTTCCAAGGTACATACTACTCCCTAAAATAAAAACTTCCTCTTTCAACCTTAGTACATCTAAGGTTAAAACAAAATACTTTCACAACTACCCACAAAAAATGAAAGCTTATGACTTCCCAAGAACTCTGCTCTTGCCAGGTGATATACACCCAAACCCTGGTCCTACCACTATTCCTAAAACCCCACAAAATATCACCCCCAATTCTAATCAACCATCCATACCAAAAAAATAAAATCTCCTCCTATTCTATCAATACTTGAAGTATGCTCAATAAACTAAGCCATTTTCATGCTTGGGTATCTCTTCATACCCTAGACATTTATCTCTGTCACAGAAACTTGGCTTAAACCTTAAAACCAAGATAAAGACATTCTTCTTCCAAGTTATAATATACTTCGCCAAGATCGCTTAAAGAAAAAAGGTGGAGGTGTCACTTTAGTTTACTCTAACTATCTCACTTTCACTTTTCCTAAAGAATCAATTCCCTCCTTTACACCTGCTGAAATACTAATAGCAAACCTCAAACCCAATGACTTTACTACCATCACAGTAGTAGCCATATACATTCCACAAGGGGACAACATCCCCTTAATGGAAAATATACTGTCATATCTCTCCCTAAATTTCCCTAATGAAACTATCCTTCTTGCAGATGTAAACATTAATTGGCATAACCTTAATAATCCAAACCCTCCACAACACATACACCTCCATGGATTTACACTACTAATCTCCAAACCTACCCATATTAATAACTCTCATTCATCTAGCTCCTTGATAGATTGGATACTTGTTTCTAACCCCAGCAAATACCATAGCCCTGAAATACTACCTGATGCCCTCAGTGACCACTCACCTATAAAAGTGCTACGATGCATCACCCACCTCCCCAAACCACAATGGCTTATTACCTGCTTCAAACTTTCAACCTTTAACCCAGATACTTTTAAAACCCTCCTCTCTAGAATTAACTGGAATTTCCTTACTCAGCTCCAACTCAATGAAGAAGTAAATGCCTTCAACTCAACTCTCCCAAATATTTTAAATTCTCTAACCCCACTGAGAAAAGTTTGATTAAAGGCAATAATTTCATCCTGGCTAAGTAAAACCACCTGTACCCTTATGAAATCCAGAGATAGGGCATGGAAAACATGGGTACAAACCAAACTTATCAACAAAGACAAAAATGACTTTTATTATAATCCCCCAAAAACATTAAAATCTGATCCAAAAAAATCTGGAATGCTATAAACCAAATATTACATCCAGGTAACCCAACTTCACCAAACCCATGTCCTGACAATTCACCTGAAGAAACTTCCAATACCTTCAACACCTACTTTATTGAATCTATTTCCAAACTATTTTACCCCAATCTCTTAAACAACACTTCAAACCTCCTTACACCCCTCAACCACTATGTCAGTAAACTCCTTCTCTCTCAAACCTGTCTCCACTGACTATATCAAAACTCTACTCTCAAAGCTCAAACCCTGCTCTGTATCAGCAGACAATATTCCTTCTTACTTTCTCTGGATTGCTGCACACTCCCTTGCTATGCCTGTATCTATACTAATCAATCGCTCCATCTCTGAATCTAAAGTTCCTTTTATCTAGAAACAGTTTTACACTCTTCCTATTCATAAAGGAGGTAACTCCACAGAAATATCTAACTTCAGACCTATCGCTATCCTCTCCCCTCTCCAAAATCCTTGAGAAATGTATACGCAGACAAGTTATGCATTATCTCATACAAGTAAAACTTCTCACTCCAACACAGCATGGCTTCCGTCCCAAGCATAGTACAATAGTATAACCACAGCTCTACTATCATTTCTCAACACCTTAGTCCTGGCTAAAGATGATCACACACTCAAATCCTGTATATTTCTTGACCATTCTAAGACTTTTGACACTGTCTTACACACTCTGGTAAAACACTCTGCTACTTATCAGACTTGTAGACCTGAACTTCTCCTCTGGTACAGTTACATGGTTCTCTAGTTTTCTCTCTGATAGGCTGTAGTCAGTACGATGGGACTCAGCACTATCTACCCCTCTCTCAGTAAGAACTGGTGCTCCCCAAGGTTCCATTCTTGGACCTCTACTCTTTAATATCTTCACCAACTCACTCCTCCCCTCTTGTCCTCAATCTAACATTGTCCAATACACAGATGACTCTAAAGTCATAACTATTGCTAATTCCCCCTTAGAGTGCCTAACAAATACTCAGACATCTTTCAACTCAGTAGAGACACGGCTCACTAATAATCAGCTCATCCTCAACACTAAGAAAACAAAATTACTACTCTTTATACCTAAATCTGAAAACCACATTAAATTTTCCTGGTCCATAAGGTCCCTAAACAATACTCCTATAGAAGTCAAAACTAGCACGAAACTTCTTAGCATTACCATTAACAACCAACTAAAATGCAATCTTCACATTAACAATTGTATAAAAAAAAACACCAAAAGCTAGGACTACTGTACAGGAACAACAAATTCCTAACTACTGAAGCTAGGATTTCTCTTACTCATGCTTACCTTCTACCATACTTAACCTATTGTTCCAAAACACTGACAAATCTGAACTCCTCCCTACTTACCAAATTAAAATCACCCTACCACAAAATAGCTAGAGTTGCAGCACAACTGACATATAATAAATCTCACCACTGTCTATCCCTAAAATACCTGAACTGGCCCAAACTACCTTACCTGTTCCTACAATCTCAACTCCAACATATAATAAATCTCACCACTGTCTCTCCCTAAAATACCTGAACTGGCCCAAACTACCTTACCTGTTCCTACAATCTCAACTCCAACATATAATAAATCTCACCACTGTCTCTCCCTAAAATACCTGAACTGGCCCAAACTACCTTACCTGTTCCTACAATCTCAACTCCAACATATAATAAATCTCACCACTGTCTATCCCTAAAATACCTGAACTGGCCCAAACTACCTTACCTGTTCCTACAATCTCAACTCCAACATATAATAAATCTCACCACTCTCTATCCCTAAAATACCTGAACTGCCCAAACTACCTTACCTGTTCCTACAATCTCAACTCCAACATATAATAAATCTCACCACTGTCTATCCCTAAAATACCTGAACTGGCCCAAACTACCTTACCTGTTCCTACAATCTCAACTCCAACATATAATAAATCTCACCACAGTCTATCCCTAAAATACCTGAACTGGCCCGAACTACCTTACCTGTTCCTACAATCTCAACTCCAACATATAATAAATCTCACCACTGTCTATCCCTAAAATACCTGAACTGGCCCAAACTACCTTACCTGTTCCTACAATCTCAACTCCAACATATAATAAATCACACCACTGTCTCTCCCTAAAATACCTGAACTGGCCCAAACTACCTTACCTGTTCATACAATCTCAACTCCAACATATAATAAATCTCACCACTGTCTCTCCCTAAAATACCTGAACTGGCCCAAACTACCTTACCTGTTCCTACAATTTCAACTCCAACATATAATAAATCTCACCACTGTCTATCCCTAAAATACCTGAACTGGCCCAAACTACCTTACCTGTTCCTACAATCTCAACTCCAACATATAAATCTCACCACTGTCTATCCCTAAAATATCTGAACTGGCCCAAACTACCTTACCTGTTCCTACAATCTCATCTCCAACATATAATAAATCTCACCACTGTCTATCCCTAAAATACCTGAACTGGCCCAAACTACCTTACCTGTTCCTACAATCTCAACTCCAACATATCATAAATCTCACCACTGTCTATCCCTAAAATACCTGAACTGGCCCGAACTACCTTACCTGTTCCTACAATCTCAACTCCAACATATAATAAATCTCACCACTGTCTATCCCTAAAATACCTGAACTGGCCCAAACTACCTTACCTGTTCCTACAATCTCAACTCCAAAGCATACACTCCATCCTATAGCAGCTGATTTCTGCCCAAGTCTATCTTCTCTCATCTGTCACTACTACCCTACCAGACTTCTCAGAAGCTCAATTCAAGACCTACTAAAAAGCCACAAACCCAAATCGAACACAGGGTGCAATTTCTATAGCTACCATCCCTCTACTGCATGAACAAACTCCCACTAGAAATAAGGTCCCTGACTCACCCCAAACAATTTAAGCTAGCAACCAATGACCACTTTATAAAACACTGGCCCTGCCATTGTACTCACCCTCCCTGATTATTACCTACCTTTATAGTACAGTCCAAATAACTTACAAAAACTTACCATTAACTACTTCATCCTGTACTTCCTATGGAGCATCCAAAGCTTCTTCTATACTTTGCTCCCTGAAATTCTTATGTAACCTTTTAAGTTTCTGCTGCTCTGCATACAAAACCTTATATTTACTCAACTCTCTTTTTAAACCAAAACATACAACTTATTCACTTTAACATTTTCCTTTTTGTTTACAGTTCTGTTTTATCTGTCAACAATATACATGTATGTAGCTTACATATTTAACTACCAAAATTCTCTATTGCTATTGTTATTGAAATGCATCTGTATTGCTATTTTTATTGCATTTTATATATTTGGAGCTTCTCTACCTGGGCCTCCTCTGAAAAGGGCAATAGCTCAGCAGGACACTCCAGGTCAACAATTGTAAAATAAATAAATACATATAAACACTGTCAGTAATGTATGCAGGCAGTGCCAGGGTCAGTCTGCACATGTGCAGAATAGTCATTGCTCTGCAATAACACATTCTGTAATGGAGCTGATCTGTATGTATACATTGTTAGTAATGTATATAGGCAGTGCTGGGGTCATTCTGCACATGTGCAGAACAGTCATGCAGGTATACCCTACAGTGACACATTCTGTAATGGAGTTGATCTGTATATACACATTGTGAGCAATGTATGTAGGCAGTTCTGGGGTTGGTCTGCACATGTGCAGAACAGTCATGTAGGTATACTCTGAAGCAACACATTTTATAATGGGGCTGATCTCTATATACACATTGTTGGTAATCTAGGTAGACAATTCTAGGGTTGGTCTACACATCTGCAGAACAGTCAAGCAAGTATATCCTGCAGCTACAAATTCTGCAGTGGAGCTGATCTGTATATACACATCATCAGTAATGTATGTAGGCAGTGCTGGAGTCAGTGTACCCATGTGCAGAATAGGCATACAGGTATACTCTGCAGCTACACATTCTGTAATGGAGCTGATCTGAATATACACATGGCCGATAATGTATGTAGGCAGTGCTAGGGTCAGTCTGTGCAAGTGCAGAACAGTCATGCAGGTGTACTCTGCAATTACACATTTTGTAATGGAGCTGATCTGTAGATACACATTGTCACTAATGTATATAGGCAGTGCAAGGGGTCAGTCTGCACATCTGCAGAACAGTCATGCAGATATACTCTTCAGCTATAGTTTCTGTAATGGAGCTGATCTGCATATACACAATGCTGGTAATGTATGTAGGCAGTGCTAAGGATCAGTCTTTACCTTTACAGAACACTCATGCAGGTATACTCTGCATCTAAACATTCTGTTATGGGGCTGAACAGCATATACACATTGTCAGTAATGTATATAGGCAGTGCTAGGGGTCAGACTGCACATGTGCAGAACAGTCATGCAAGTATACTCTGCAGCCACACATTCTGTAAAGCAAGGATCTGTATATACACATTGCCAGTAATGTATGTAGGCAGTGCTGCGGACAGGCTGCACATGTGCAGAAAAGTCATGCAAGTATACCCTGGAGCAACACATTTTGCAATTGAGCTGGTCTGTATATACACATTGTGAGTAGTGTATGTAGGCAGTGCTTGGGTCAGACTGCACATGTGCAGAATAGTCAGGCAAGTATACCCTACAGCAGCACATTCTGTAATGGAGATGATCTGTATATGCACATTGTCAGTAAAGTATGTAGACTTTGGTGGGCCCAAT
>NC_056750.1:88441547-88576479 GCF_019279795.1 Protopterus annectens
CAGTGACACTGTGATGCTGTATTGTAGCAGTACCTCCCCATAACATCCCATGTGCAGCAGTGGAACTGTGATACTGTATTGTATCAGTACCTTCCCCACAACATCCCATGTGCAGCAGTGTCAGTGTGATGCTGTACCTCCCACATGACATCCCATGTACAGCAGTGGCACTGTGAAGCTGTATTGTAGCAGTACCTCATGTGCAGCAATGGCACTGTGATGCTTCAATGTAGCAGTACCTCCCACATGACATCCCATGTACAGCAGTGGCACTGTGAAGCTGTATTGTAACAGTACCTCCCACATGACACCCATGTGCTGCAGTGGCACTGTGATGCTATACTGTAGCAGTACTTCCCACATGACACCCATGTGCAGCAGTGCACTGTGATGTTGTATTGTAGCAGTACCTCCCACAAGACATTCCATGGCACATGTTATTCCTTCTCCAGATCCATAAAACACGTGGACAGTACTGTAGAACCCTCCAGCTTCTCTAATATCAATAAAATAAGTTGATTCAATGTTTCATGACCAGGATCAAATCCAAATTGCTCTACCTGAATCTGAGTTTGAATGTTAGACTAAAACTTCTTT
Source organism: Protopterus annectens (assembly GCF_019279795.1). NCBI lineage: Eukaryota > Metazoa > Chordata > Ceratodontiformes > Protopteridae > Protopterus > Protopterus annectens. The sequence goes on from NC_056750.1 coordinate 88,442,145, forward strand.
CCAGGCCCCTGACAAAGATTTTCTGAGACAGGCTGAGGAGCATGTTTTCCCTTTATAATTTCAACACAGCCTGCACAGTTTTTGAGAACAAAAGCCACTACACTATTTTGCCAATTGAGAGATACTGCCTTTTGGGAGGTACAGCTATAGTGCAGGTCCACAGTGCTACTGCTGCATACATTCACAGCCTACCATTTGAAGTAATAAAGGCTGCATTTACCACAGAATTCCAACAGTGTCCAGCATCTTCTTCTTTTTCTGAGCAGCTTACAGTCTGTCCTGAAGTCTTGGCACAACTGAAATATTTAATTTCCACTGCAAGTTCACCTATAGACAATTGGTTGGGATCTACCACCTGTTTATAGTAGTGCCTTCCTAAAGGATGGTATGTCTGCAAGATTCAGGATTTCTCTCAAGTGTTTATTTTGTCTGTGAATACAATCTCCAGATGTTCATAGGGTCATAGGAGAGTAATAGACTATCTACCCAGAGGTAATTTTAACCTAGCTGTTTCATCTCAATGTAATACCATAGAAATGCTAGTCAATATCCTAGATTGCATTTAGTGATGACTGCCAATGTCCAAGAGGGTTATGGGCTCTTTCCCTGGTAAGAATTTATTGTGCTCCATCCACTCATCCAAGTTCTTCTTGAACAGTGTCATAGTGGTGCTCTGCTTCACATGAACTGGTAGCCTTTTCCAAAAATGCAGCGGTCTCTAGGAGATAGAATTGTCCTTCCAGCATGTCCTATTTAAGTTGCAAGCCATTTTTATGTCTCTGGAATGGGTAGCCCTAGTCTCATTTGATTTTCAGATGAGGTCATCATTTGCCTCGTTATTTCACTACCCTTGCAAAAAAAGACTGTCTAGAGTCATACGTCCATTTCACAAGTTGTTGGCTCCTTGAACGCATCCAAAAGTAATTTTCCATGGCCCTGCCAGATAACAAAAATAATTTTTAAGAGTGTTTAATCCACCTACTGCATGTCTTTAGAATGTGGGAAGAAACCTGAGCATCCATAGAAAACCATTGGGAATTCAGTGAGGGCATACAGACTCTGCACAGAAAGCACTCCAGCTGGGAATTGAACAAGAGAACCTCCTGTGTGTAGCAACAACAGTACATATTGTGCTACCTGTGCTGCCCCATTGACATCTATTTTTTTCTACTTCTGGTTTGTTTTCCACTCTCAGTCCTTTCCAGAAAGCTTCAGCTACTATGAACAAAGTTGACATCTTAGACTTGTTTTCTTCATGGTTTATAACTTTCACTACATTTGGATCTAATAATATCAACAAACATAGATCAGACCAACATTTGCAGACCCATGAAAAATAGCAGCAGCCTAAAATGATGCCCACAGACATACAATTAAGCTACATTTCCACATGTAAGTGCAATAAAGTAGAAACAATGAAAAAGTGTTCACAGACTCACAACGGAACTGCTATGTGCAGTGCCTTAACTAATGCCCCCGGTGCCACCAATAACATCCATGGATAGAACCCCCCACAATAATTTACCTGTTATATATCCTGGTATCTGTCAGGGGAAATGCCCTTTAATAGGAACACTGTTCTGAATGATGGAAAGGTCAATGACTAAAATCACAGATGGAAAAACAACAGCAATGACAACAACTCACTATACCATTCATGGTATCATTGTCTGACCTCTGCTTCCCACTGACAGAAATCTTCTGGATTATGGTTCAAGTGGCCATCATAATGGTGCTTGCATTGTGCTTCAGGCTGAGGACTCAAGTAACCTTGGTCAATAGGAAAATCAGGTTATACCAGGCATGCACCTTTCTAACTGGGCCCACACAGGCTCTCACAACCACTCCCTGAACTGGTTGTGTAGGAGAAAGAGCATAATGTTGCTAGTCTTAGCAGAGAAGGCAGGTTCTGTGTTTGGGACACTAGCACCAGGCAGGTGCTGTGTATGGGACACTGACACCAGGCAGGTGTTGTGTATGGGGTACTGACACCAAGCAGGTTCTGTGTATGTGGTACTAACATCAAGCAGATGGTGTGCATGAGGTTCTAACACCAGGCGGGTGCTGTGTATTCGGTGCTAACACCAGGCAGGTGCTGTGCATAGGGTACTAACATCAGGCAAGTGCTGCGTATGGGGCACTAACACCAGGCAGGTGTTGTGTATGGGGCACTAATGCCAGGCAGGTGCTCTGTATGGTGTACTAACACCAGGAAGGTGCTGTGTATGGGGTACCAACACCAGGCAGGTGCTGTGTATAGGGTACTAACACCAGGCAAGTTCTGTGTATGGTGCCATTATCTTGGATTTCCAATCAAATAATGGCAGCCTGTGATTCATTCTAGAAACATAATCTCTGAGTCATGAGTTGTGCAGCTTAACACTGCTCCACAGCACAAAGCATACACATGAATGGCTTGTTACAACATGCTAGCTGCATGCAATGCAATGCAGCTAGGCAGGATATTTCTAAAGTTCTTCACCAAAATATAGCAAGTTATAGATACTGGTAGAATCTGGTCATATTTGCATACATATTGTGCAAACTAAGGTTAATTTTAGGTTTAACACTTGGGACATCATTTTAGATGCCAAATGACATAAAAACAGCAGCATTTCATCATTTTGAACTACATGTCTAGTACTAGAGAGCAATATTTGAACACAAGTTCCTGAAAAAGCACATAGTGTTCTCCAGTACTGAGGTAAGCTATGTATTCCTTCACTTTTTGTACATGAGCCCTTGTTTGGGAACAGAGCATAAGGAGTCACAGTGATCTGTACTATGGTTGTCTGCAAGATGCACCTACATCAATAGATTGTGTAATATATGTATCTGTGCAGCTATACTGTAGCTGATGGACGGGAGCTAAAAATATCGTCTGCCTAAATTTGTAACTATCATGGTTGTCCTACATAGAGATGTGTGTGTGTGTGTGTGTGTGTGTGTGTGTTTGTATGTGTGCATCTACATGTGCATGTGTGTGTGTGTGTGTGTGTGTGTGTGTGTGTGTGTGTGTGTGTGTGTGTGTGTGTGTGTGTGTGTGTGTGCACCCACATGCGCTTTGGAGACACTTGCAATAATGGCCCACATATGCAACCACTATCAGCATACTTCAGTAGCCCACTGTCAGCTATGAACCCCATGGATAACCCAAGCCATGCCATCTGCAAAGCCTGTCTTTCACATATACATTCCTCTGGGCTTCAATGAGATATTTATCTCAAATATGCACCTGTAAATGTCTGTCCCTATTGGTGGCAAGAAGTATTAATGAAATGGGTTCAATCCCATTAGCTAAGTGTGTGTTTGGTCGACTGCTGTTTACTTGTTCATTTATGATTAACTAAACAGTTGGTTAAGAGGTGTCTGAGACTGAACAATTCCTGGGGTTGGGGAATATGCCCTTACCCCATATTTGTGTGATCTCAGGGTTACTAGATATAATAAGCATGATTTGTGCTCCTATGCAAAAATTATGTTTTAGTTGTTTGTTTTTTATATGTGTCAAGGCTTTTTCATGACGCATATATAATTGCTTGTCAATGTATGTGCTTTCAACATAAAGACATTGATATTTAGAATTTGAACAATGGGTGTATTCAAAGTATACAAATATACCCCAGTGGGATACCCACTGTACATAGCATATCTAGGGTTCCTACTGTATTTCTGTTCTTCTCAACACCCACATTATTTTGTATACCTATGACATTCTACTATGTTGGGACAGCTTACTGCCACCAGTAGCCACCAGTTTACTGCTTTGTTTCTTGTTTTCATACATACCATTATGTGCTGGAGATGGCAAAGATTTGAAAAATTCAGGTAAGCTGAAAACTGATCTCCTGATAGGGTATTTAGGACAGCCATAGGCATTGCATTCTGAGGAGAGGGGACAGCTCTCCAGCCTCGGAGGGACAACATATGGGAGACAGCAGTTCATGATGTCAATGACGTGAGTTATAAGTACATTATCAACTTGCCAGCGTCTATCACTTGTGTTTCAGTGTTTGTTTACATCGATAGATTACCACAGACTCAGTGATAGAGAGGTCAGCTGCATCAGGGAGGCACCTCATATTTCAAGTCTGACTGATGAGAAATGATTCCTAATGTCCCTGTATAGAGATGACAAAGGCAACTAGTACAAATTCCAGGAGGAGTGGACACAGGTTCTGGGAGTGGCTAACCCTCAGTTAACTCATATGGGGATATACCTGTTTAATAAATATACTGAATGTGATGTACAGCAACTGAGCATGTATAGGCAGGCCTCAAATACTGTTGCTTGTTTCACATAGGTATATCAGGTAATGTGCATGTTCAAAGCCTGCATGCTCAAGTCCAACATTTACATGCTCACCACAGTTCCTCACATGTAGCATTTGTATTAGAGTCACTCTATTCTCTTTTACATTATGCATTCACAAGCTGAACCACTACAATAGTGACAACTGTACAGGTACAGGCAGGACAACAGGTTAATGTTAGCTCCTGGACAAGTTAAGACAATGAGGACAATATGCAGACCATGCAACAGTCAGGTGAAACAGAGGCATTATCTGTCTTCCTTTTGAGAGATCCTCTTCCCACTGCTAAGGATGAAGATGTGAAAACACCTACATTTAAGCTAGGGACTGTACAGCAGGGGGTCTCACCATCTCTGTTTCTGGAAGTTCCCCCAGTGGCTGTAGCATCAAATGAGAACACTGTATGTGATGTGGACATGCCCACCATTCAGCAGTCTAGAAGGGAATCTGATGCCATCCCTTTTCACAGCCAACCCCTGATATGTGGGGGTTCCTGTCAGAAGACCGAAGATGCATTCTGTCAAATGTGTCTTGGTCGAACTGTACATGTTGAAAATGCAAAATGAAGAAATGGCTTTTAAGCAATTTTTTTTCTGTGGGAAAGAAGTCGCTTGGCCGCTTCCTTCAGTTCGTCAGTTTGCCATTTTCTGCACTGTAGTGCGATCTCAGATTTGGTATATTTAAGTGGGGGGGGGAGGTGAAGCCCCCCACTTAAAATAGTGTTTAGTTTTTTTTTGTTTTTTTGTTTTTTTTTTGGAACAGCACATTTTTTCCCTGGGAAAAAATTCACTGTTCTGGCTGTTCACTCTTTTTTGTTTTCCCTGTTTTGTCGTTGATATAACAGCATCCAATCTTTTGGTCGTTTGCTGTTATAACATAGACCCATATGAGAGTGACTCTAGGGTTTCATTAGCTGGTGCACAGGGCTATCATGTGGTACTGTTTCCTGCCACCCTTGCATCATATCATGTGATGCATGACATTATTCTGTCACTGTGTACCCATCATCACCCTTGCATCATATCATCTGATGTATGACATTATTCTGTCATTGTGTACCCATCACCGCCCTTGCATCATATCACATGATACATGACACTATTCTGTCACTGTGTACCCATCATGCTCCATAAAACCTGACTATATGTAGCCACTCCCTCTGCACTGCTGTATGCTGTACTCATTGTTGTCTTGTGGCTGTATGTTGTAGCTGCTTCTCACTCTCTGTTTCTCGTCCTCATTCTCATCACTAGATGATGTCAGTATGTGATTGTGACAGATGCTTCTGTAGTAGATCCAGAGGATCCTGCGATGGATGGCTGACCTGCATGCTTCCTCATTTTGTAGAATGCAGCATACTACAGACTTTAAGCAGACTGTGGCAGAGGTGTACTGCAGTGCCCCCAGACATACCCCAGGCATTTGAACTGGGCTTTCAGCAGGATGAACACTTACTCTATAGTGCCTTGGAAATGTTCATGGGTGGTGTCGTATTGTAGCTTGGCTATGCTGTATGGATTCCACATGAGCATCATTAACCAGGGTTCCAAGTGGTATTCTTCTGAAACACAGTAAGGAAATATGACTATCATCTGTCTGATCAATTCAAATCAATGACCAAGAAAGAAAACAAACAGCTCTTCCTGAAGTAAATGAATCCTGACAGAGTTTTATGTCACCCAAAGAGGGGTTCTGTATGTATTTATAAACCCAATGTTATATCAAAATGAATGTCAGGCATTGTTGCAATAGTGATTATCTTGCCATGGTACCTACATACAAGGTTCAGTATCCTTTTCCCTAAATGAAATGAGTGTTATATTTAAAGTTAATGAGAATCTCTACAAAACATTTTAACTGAGTGCCTTTTTCCTTCATGGCACTATTAGTCTATGAGGAAACTACCTAAATATTTACAGATGTTACCCCTTCTATTATGCTGTTTCCCACTCTGACAGAATTCTGCACATCCATTAAAGGGTTACTGGAAATACAATATAAAACCAGTGCCAGGAAGCAACGTCTATGTCCTGATGAATCATTTGTTCCCCAACCATTCCTTAGAGATGCTAATGTAACTGTGTGCTTTCCTATAAAAGACTCACAATATGAGATATTTGGTCCTTACCAATAATCTCACAATATGAGATATTTGGTCCTTACCAATAATCTCACAATATGAGATATTTGGTCCTTACCAATAATCTCACAATATGAGATATTTGGTCCTTACCAATAATTTAGTATCTTCTTCCACAGACGTTCCCGAAGTGCTTTCCCTAAAAAGTTAGAGCTCCCTCTTTAAAAACAATCTAATAAATTTATGTTTCCAACCTGCACATTCTTATATAAGTTTCTGTTTTGAATCCATAGGATGAAAATGTTCTCCTTATATATAAATCATTTACCCTGGGATTTAACATACTTTAACATTCCCATGTATACTGACAATAAGGTCCTTACATGTGCCCATAACTTTCCCTATCAGGTTACTTTTCTTTTACCAAACAAATTTACTTCTGTCTGGAATTGGCTCTCATGGCTCTCCAGAAACAAACATTGTACTAAATCGAATAAATATCCAGTAATACATTTTGGTATAAATAAGAGACTGGCCAATGCTAGTGTTCCCAAAATGCTTGATCCAGTGGGCTCCACATGACCAAATGCAAAACAACAGCAGCGCCTAGGAATTATACGCTTGATTATTCCCTTTTGTTAAGTAACCATAGTAACCACAGTACCAGTAAAGCTCGACAACAACTCAAAATAGGATATACTGTCTCACATCTACTTACCTCCAAATATAAGAGGGGTATAACCGTTAATGTACAAAAACTGAATATGCATCTCCAGTTATTGTCTCTGTCTCTGGATACAACACAGCAGTAGTTCAAACACATGGAAATAAAATATTACAGCTTATGAACCTTTTACCTGGCAGTGAACATCACTGTTAAATTATTTTAATAGCAAAGTTGCTATGTATTCTAGCCAGAGAAAACTTCTTACAAAATACTTTCACCTTTAAACTATTTAGTGATACCTCTTGTCTACCCCTTCACAACAATTTGAAGGTACCATGTTCCTTCTGCTCCCACAAAACAAAGAAGCAATCGAACTGATCAGATCTGGCTTTTTTAGATGTTTTTAAGAAACCTTTCTATGGACTGGCCACAGCTTCACAAAATCAGTTGCCTCAAGCAATAAATTCATTAGTCAATACTTTATAATTCAAAAAGAAACTGAAGGAATATTTTACACAAAAAAACAAATGTGCCTGTCTCAGACAATGGCTAGGATCACTTGATTTTCATGTTCCACATAGGTTTATAGGGTATGTCAATAACTCCCTCTGTTTAGTCTCCATAGTGTTATTAACAGTAATTGTCCTCCTCGAAAATTATGGCTTTCATTATAATGTGCAAATTCAACATTCAGTATACATTTCATATATCCTGCATATGTATTATGTTTGATTTTACTGACACTGTGTAATGTATTCAATGTAATGATTCTGTCTGTCATTCTGTCTTACATCTGTAATGCTGATTTGCTGTACATCTAGGATTTGTGTTCTTTTGCTTATGTGGTGGCTGAGAAATGGGAAGCACCTGATCACCTACCCAGTAACTACAAAACTACATAAATAAATAAAATGTATAAATAAATGTATATGCTTGTTTATTTAATGACTAAGGCAGTGGACTGATCACAGTTCACTATTCTAGCTATGTATAGATTGTTGACTAGGGTAGTTAACAGATCACAGTGGACAATTCTGGCCACACATAGAACAACGAAATGTCAATATTTACATAGTTACTAAAAAGGTATTTCTTGTATTCTAGGTTCCAAAGACTGTCTGTCCTGTCCTCCTGATGAGTGGCCCAATGACAGAAAGGACAAGTGCATTCCAAGATCCATAGACTTCCTTTCTTTTGATGAGCCCTTAGGCCTGACTTTGACTTCCATCACAGTTACCAGTTTAGTGTGCACAGCTGCCACTCTCATCATTTTTGTCACGTTTTACAAATCTCCCGTCGTTAAAGCCAACAACCAACACCTGAGTTACCTTCTCCTTGTTTCTCTGCTGCTCTGTTTTCTGTGCTCTTTGATTTTTATTGGACATCCTAATACAGCTACCTGCAGATTTCGCCACATGATATTTGGAGTAACCTTTACCCTCTCAGTCTCCTGTTTATTGGCTAAGACCATTATCGTTGTTGTAGCCTTTAGTGCAACCAAACCTAATGGATGTTTGAGAAGATTAGTGAGGCCACAGTTGTCTTATATCACTGTATTGTTATGCACACTTGTTCAGGTTGTTATATGTATTGTGTGGCTCATCTATCGCTCTCCATTTCCAAAGTGGGACTTTAAATCTCAAACAGGGCTGATAACAATTGAATGTAATGAAGGTTCTGCCATTGCTTTCTGGTGCATGCTGGGGTATATAGGTCTACTGGCGTGTATTTGTTTTGTGGTAGCATTTATGGCTAGACACTTACCAGATAGTTTTAATGAGGCCAGATTCATCACATTCAGCATGGTTATATTTATTTCCGTCTGGCTGGCCTTCATCCCAGCTTACTTCAGTACTAAAGGTAAATATCTGGTAGCAGTAGAAGTATTTTCTATTATTGCTTCAAGTGCTGGTTTGCTTACCTGCATATTTTTTCCAAAGTGCTATATCATTCTCCTGAAACCTAACAGGAATACAAAGAACTATTTCCAAAGGAAAGGAACACCTCATGATATAAAATCTTAGTAAAAGTTTAAAGTTGTAACATATTGCATGTAGTATTTTGTGCATGGAACACAGAGCATGATGTACTGTATAAAGGTCGTACATGACTGATTCTTTTGCTATCTTTATTTTTTTTTAATGCTCGGAGCTTGAAGTGTTTTGTTAATATTACTCATTTTATCATTATACTATATAACTATTTCCTTCTTAACTGATTAACATAAATAAACATTACTTAATTGCTTAAATGTCTGTTATTTATCATTTTTAAAACTGCACTGCATTGCATTGTATTCCGCTCACACGAGTGGACATGACTGTATACAAATGTGGATAACAGTGGATTGCATCCTTCATTGTAACTTTAACTCTGCACAGTCAGTTATTTTTCTGCTTTCACCGCTTTCAGTCTAGGAACCGTATTCTGAGATTTTCACTAGTTCCTTATAGATATATCAGCTCTCTCTGTCTGAGCAGGTCTATTTCTAGGGAAGGAAAATTACAGTTCATCATTCCTGGAATTTTTCTATGTATTTATGTGGAAAAAGTTATAGTATTAGTTTTACGGGCCCTTGTGTTCCATAGCCTTCTACACACCTACAAATCTACTCAGCTTGTCTAATTGTGCTATTATTATTTGTTCATTACGTCTTTTATTTATAAAAAATGTGTCATAAGCTATTATGCTAAACGTACTATTAAAAGTAATACTTATCTGCAGTGATTTAGCATTTTTGCACTGAGTTGTACATGTGCAAACAACACATTGGTTTGCCAGCAGTGAGTGGTCATGGAGAGGTACTTCTCATCATTAAGGATCTGCTGTTCTCTGCCCTAAACATGCAATTATCCAAACCAGAGGTATTTGTAGAAATAATCTTATTAATAACGGGTGTATATATCTGTGTGTTTACAATTTCTTCTGTGTATGTGTGCATTCTTAATTAATATAGCTCTAAGTTTTAGGTTCATAAGATGATACTAAACTACTGGCCCAGAGGCTCTTATAAGCCTAGCCAAGAATTTCACCCATGTTCCCACAAAGTCAGCACCTGTTTTCCCTATCCAGCAAAGAGACAGGTGGGATCCCATGGCTATATTTTCTGTTTCCCATCCAGTTGTCCAGGTTCCTCTTAAAGAGGGCTAGTGAGGTACTCTGCTTGACATGGACAGGGAGTCTATTCTACAGATGTGGGAGTTGTTGGGACACAAATCTATCCTGCCAACAAGTTCTATTAATTTCACAGACCACATTGAGGCCTTGCGTGCAGGTAGTGTAAGTGGAGTTTGACTTAGGGATATGCAGCAACTCCATCAAGGCTGAGTCTGAGACGGCCTTTTATGCAGAAGACAGGTCACCTGTGAGCAGTCTGTATGAGACTGAGAAGAGAGACTGGGCTTTTAGCCTATGTGCATAGGATAGGTGTTTGAGACCCTGAATTTTCCTGGTCAGGAAACTCTGTGGTCTCTCCAACTGCTGCATGTGCTTGGCAAGGTATATGCTGAAGGGGGAATTGTACTTGTTAATGGGTCTGATAAAGGAATAGCACAGGAATGCTATGACCTCCTTGTTTCTGGATGAAATACCCTTACTTATGAGGTGGGCCATGTAGAAAGCCCTCTGTACAATGGAGGTAACGTGGTGGTCAAAAGTTAAGTTGCTATTAGCCTGGGTGCCTAAATCTCTCAGAACTGTTTGCATGTTTAGTATGTTGCTATAAATTTGATAATTAGCAAGGATGCCATTTTCTGCAAAGGGGATAATGATGCATTTCTTGGAATTCAGTTTAAGGCCATGCTTCTGGCACCAGTCATTAGTTTAGGTAAGGCCCCCTTGGTGGATGTTCCTATCGCTATGACTGCAAACTTGGTCAGCCACAGACCACTGGTTTTGGCTTGCACCTCAGAAAAGTATATTTATTTACTTAGTTAAGATTTGTTGACTGGAATTGCCCAGCTGAGCTGAAGAGCCCTTTTTCAGTGGAGGCCCAGGGAGAAATGCGCCAACATATTATACATTTTTCATTATAAATTAGCATTAAACAGCAAAGTTACAGGATTATTACAAGGCATTATGTAGCAATACAATGTTATACAGTGTCAATAATCAGAAGTATAGCATAACTATTTCAAGATGTATAAAAAGAAATATGTCATTAAGATGAGTATAACTTTTGGGGTAAGTGGTTACAAAAACCCAGTTTTATCATGATGTAGTTGCATGAAGGCAAGACAATTACAATAGAATGTTTCTCTGAGGCAATTTGCTTAATAGATTTTTGAAGACAGTAGAAAGTATATCCCAAAAAGCAAAGGCCCCAAGACCAATCACTGGGGTACGCTGCTTGTTACAGTTCTACTACTAGAGGTGGTTTCCCTATTTTGACTGAGTGGGTTCTATCAGTGAGCCAGTTAACATACAGATTGATGCCTAGCTGGGAGAGTTTATCTATTATGCCCAAGTGGGGAATAGTGTCAAAGGCTTTGGCTAGGTCAAAGTTGGCAGTGTGCAGTGTCTTCCCCTCATCCATGGCTTTGGTGACTGTTTCAAAGAAGGCGACCGAGTTTAACAGGCATGATCTCCCTTTGACAAAACCAAACTGTATGGGATCAAGCATTTGGAGGTTGCCAATGTCCTTGTTTATAAGGTCCATGATAATGCATTCCATGGCCTTGCAGATCAGGCTAGTTAGGCTGATGGGCCTATAATTGCCTGGGTCGGTGGACACTCCACCTTTGTGTAGAGGGATGACAGTGGCTGTCCTCTATTCTGCTGGGATGAAGCTAGTGCACAGGCTTTGGTTGAATAGGATGCCTAGTAGTACTGAGAGTTCTTGCCCGAGTTCAGATAGGACACAGTCAGGGATGTTGTTAGGTCTCATGGAGGCTGTATTTTTTTGCCTTTGAGAGGGCATTAATGACCTGCTCCCTGGTGATGAGGGGAGGGGGTCAGGTGCTGGGGATGACTTGGTTTACTGATGAGGGGGGCCGGGAGTGAAGTTTTCATTGAACTTGTCTGCCAGCACATTGGCTATATCTATAGCATTTGTGTATGTGGTATTCTTGACCACCAATTCAGAGCAGATTTGGGAGTTACCTTTGAGACTGTGGATGCAAGCAAAGAAGGCCTTGTGATTGTCCTTAATGGATGTGGCCAATTTGGACTCAAAGTTAACCTTAGAGGATTTCACCAGTGACCTTATTTGCTTGTTCAGACAAGGGAAAGATTGCTTCCAACTTGGCATCTGCTCCTTCTTGGTCCTGGACAGCAGTTTTTTCTTTTTATTATACAGTCTGTTTATTGCTGCTCTCCAGCAGACAGCTTTACTCTTTCTTAAGAAAGATGATTTGGTCCTGTCAGCTATTACTGCATCCATGCAGCTACATAGGTGCTCTTACAGTTTGGTGTAGGCTTGGACATTAGTGCTTGTTCCAACTGAAGGAATGGTGGCTGTGAAGCTGCTTATACCTGCTCTCAGGAGGTTGTAGTCAGCTTTGGAAACATTTTTTTGCTTGACCCTGATGGGGGGGGGGGGTCAGGGGAGATGGTGACTTCAAAAGTGATTGCTTTATGACAAGATCTTACCAAGAAGGATGACACTGTAGCTACAGTGGCTACTCATGTTGCTTAGTACCAGGTCCAGGATATTTTCACCTCTTGTGGGGATGCCAACCAGCTGATCCAATGCATTGGTGCTGACGAAGTCGAGGAATCTCTGGGACATCATGTTTGAACTAGAATAGGTCTTCCACTCTATGGTTGGGTAGTTAAAGTCACCCAGAATCAGGGTAGAAGGTTGACTCTTGATGTATTCAAGTAAGTTCAGATAGGTGTAGTGGGCCTCCTGAGTCATAGTTGGGGGTCTGTAGCTAGCTATGATTTGAATAGGTGTTTTGTCAACAGTTCACTGCACCTGGTGTGTCTCTGTGTATCATACTGTTTGTCCAGCCTAGAGGTGTGTATCTGTCTTTGATAAATATTGAAACTCCACCTCCTTTGGCTTTTAGCCCTCCATTTGGGGTCTGAAAGTATGGTAGGACAAGTAACCTGGTAAGGCTGGGGTGCTCTCTGCAGCTTTGAATCAGGTTTCAGTGACTGCACAAATGTCAGCATCTTCCAGGGTGAGGAATGCTTGCATTAGGTACAGTTTCATGTTAAGACTACTAGCATTTAGCAGCGTGACCTTTAAATTTCATTTAGAAAAAATTTTTCACGCAAGAGCCTTTGCCAGAAGCCTGAAGCCCAGGGAATACAGATGAAGGCCATCTCTGGCAAAGCATCACAGGTGCAGGTCATGCTTATAATTGTGTTCTTTAGTGCCTGACCAAGCCTAAAAATGGTCCGGTTGTATCAGCAGTCTACCCCTATTAACAAATAATAAATACATACATGCATACTTATGTACATACAAAAAAACTAAACCAGAGTCAACATAGTGGAAGTTATAATTAATCAGACTTTAAAATGATGGGATGCCTGTAATGACTGCATTGCGAGTCATTCCTTTAACGTTCCACTAATTGGAATGTATCACTCAGTTGTCCCATACAGAATGCCGACAGTTCACAATGCCAACACCCATATGGCCAACGCCATATGGTCTGCATTCAGAATATCAACAATGGGGAAATGCTATCTCCCAATAGTGTGGAATGGAAAAATTTCCATTCTTGCACTGTAGTGCAATCTCAGAGTTGGTATATTAAAGGTACGGGGTGTGGGGCTGGAGCCCCCCACAGGGATGCAGGGGGCATAGCCCTCCTGCTAGCACAAAAAAGGACATTTTATTTTCCTTTTTTGTGAAGTTCTGGTGCTGTCAATATTTTTAGTGTCGACCATATGGCGTTGGCCATATGGGTGATGGTGTCTTGGGCTGTCGGTGTTCTGTAGGTGATCCCACTCAGCATAGCATATCTATTGCTGGTAAATTATCAGCAATAAAACTGTTCTGCATAACAGAGTGCTGCAGTTGAACAAAGTAGAACACTAGTTTATATTCATGATAGCTGAAAGGTCTATGTTTCTTTCAATCAGACACCAGTACTAAAGGCATCCTTTTCCTCCACTCACTAGTGTTCACCACCTCAACACAATTCCCTTCAGTATGGACTTAAACTGATACTTAGGTTCAACATTGCTACAGTATTGACTATGCTGCATCAAGATAGCTGAATGGTACATAACATCAAAGACTATGTGCTCTAGAGGATGGGTGCAGTTCTAAAATAAAGTGAACAATAATGCATATTCAGGACAGTTAAACAGTGCATGGGGTCATAAGTGCAATGCCAAAAACAGAAACCTTTCTCATCCATCCAATGCATTTTGCATCTCAAGTTAATATCCTTAATGCTGCATTGTTCCACACAAACACACACACACATTTATGGTAGACAGAAAGTGCATGCTTCTGACTAAATATCACACATGGACTTTGTCAACAATATCTACAATATAGATTGTGGATTTCATAAGTGATGTGATACTAGAACCAGTGAGATCCAAGAACACAATTATAAGCATGACCTGCACCTGTGAGTAGCTCAGGGAAATGTAGATTGTAGTAACTGTGGTCCATATCCTGTATATTCCTACAGACCACAGAAAACTGTCAGATACTGTCCATCAGGTAAAATGGGAATGTGTGTGTGCACCCAGCATAACATATGAAGGAGTGCCTGTTTTTTGTAGATAGAGGGATCACATCAGTAAATAGGCATTATGGGGTGGGAGCCAAGCATCAGGTAGGCTGTTTGGAAACTACATCATGAGGAGTCTGAGTAATATGAATCACAGAGTGAACACACACACACAGACATACACACACACACACACACACACACACACACACACACACACACACACACACACACACACACACACACACACACACACACACACACACACACAGATATTCATACCCCATACTGTAATGTTGTATCGCATGGCTGCCTGTGTGCCCATTGTGACAATGTGAGATACTGCCAGCTGTGCCAGAAGACTAAAGCAGTGGATGTGTAACATATGGCAGCACAGCAGGTAGGAATTATGTAAAGAATTATATGTCATTTGTATATCAAAATGATTTGTACAGATGCTTGTGTTGAAAATGTATTTGTAAAGCTGTTTGTGTTAAAAATGTACTAACAGTGTGCCCTGATGGACAGAAAAAGAAATATGCATGTATTATTGTAACTATTTAAATGTATATGGTTTAACAGAGGATACTTTAACGGAATAGGTTAATATCAATCCAACTAACTTAGAAAATAGTTTGAAATGAAATTACCTGACTTAGGCCATAAAGATTGTCTGTACTGGGAAGCTTTCTGTATTGTCTTTGAGGTGAACCAATTGCTACTCTGGAAGGGTGAAGTTTTGAAATTGTTTTATGACTTCCAGAAAATGCAGCAGATCTTAGCAAGGCACTATGTGTGCATTATTGACACATATGTGCAAAATCCTAACAGCTTCTAGCCAAGGGTAGTAGCACAGGAACATAAGTCAGATGACCAGATGTATGTGATGTCATTCTGTAATCTAGGACAAAAATTATATTTTAATACTAGGTGAGACTGAAGTCTCATAGCATTCCGCTTTGGAACCTGAAAAGGACCCCTCAGCTACTTCATCTTTCCTTGCTCTAGTAAGTGACCAGGTAATAGAAATTCTTTAGATCAGTCAGGAAAATATAGTGAGATTAGTTAAGTATTGTTTTTTCTGTATCTGTGTGAATCAATTCATCTGGGTTATTTTAATATTTCAGTGATTGAAACTCTGATGTTTATTGTAAATAGATATTTAGTATGTTCATTTTCTTTTATTATTTATTATTAAATACATTTAAACCTTTCATTGTGGCTGGTCTTTTAGAGGAAAAAAAAATTCTTGTTTCCCGTTTTCAGGCTAGTGCTGAATTCAGGGCTGTGTTACAAGTTTTGGAGTTGCCCATATCTTACTTGGATAGAGGGAAGTTTCTCTGTTCACCTGTGAGAGAGGGGAACTTTGAGCAGCCATCTGTCCCTGGAGGAGTGGTTCCAGCCCAGACGTTAGTAGTTTAAAAACCGCATTTGCACGGTTTTGTGTGCCAGGCAGCACCGGTTAGCTAGGGTTAAATTATTCCCAGCTCCATTAAGTCTCCTCTTCAGTTTTTCACTTGAAACTAGTCTAACTCTCAACCTAAGCACTCAAAAAGCATCCTACAGTCCAGCACTTGCACAGACCTAATAGCAAGTACTAATATACCCCAACACTTGACTGCCCAGCAGGCAATGCCCTTTATCCACCCCTCACTAACCAAGCGACTAAGCAGCTCACCCTACTATTCAGGCATGACCAAAGGGCAACTTCAGGTGTACTCTCCAGTCCAGCTGGTGTATCAAGCTATCCTGAGGCAATGTTACAACTGCCTCATGTACACAGACAGCCCTCTCCTCCTACCACAAAACACTAACACATGCAAGAGATGCAATTATACAGCCAAACTGGAGGCTAAGGTCTCACCACCCAAGACTGGAACAGACAGTCATGAGGAGAAGGTTAACACTTACATCACACCTCCAGTCTCACACAGACCTACTAAACCAGCACTGGCAAAAAATACATATAAATACACAAAATCATACTCGGACACTCTAAATAAAAACCTGTAAAAGCATCAGAGAGCTCCAAAGCAGACACCCACAAAACCTGCACCTCCCGTCACAAACCAGACAACACATAAAACACAAAATCAATGTGCCACACAATCACAGCCCTTAAGGTGAAATAACATACCTAACACACTAGTAACAGGTGACTCAATAGACAGGCACACTGACACCCCGCTCACTAGGCTGGACAAGGAAAAGGTCACTGTTAGCTACCTATTGGGAGCCAGAATCTGCCACATAACACAAGCACTCGGGTCACTCCAGAACAAGTACAAATATGACTCTTTCATTGTTCGTATTGGTGAGAATGACCTGAGATGTACCTCCCTGGACTACATGAAAAGATACATGGAAGAGCTCTCTGATCATGTAGCCCAGGCAGGTATGACCCTGACTCTGAGTAGCATTCTGCCCTCACCAAGAATGATACCTCAATATAAAGAAAAAATGATCAATTTCAACAATTGGCTAAGCTTCTGGTGTCATTCAAAGGGGACCCAGTGTCTGTCAGCCTGGGATGACATGTTCGACAAACCACATTGCTTCGCAAGAGACGCTTGCACCTGTCACCCCTTGGCTTTCGAATACTGGCCAAGGCTCTTGCTGCCTCCATAGTGTCTTTTTTAGGCAAGGCTCAAAATTCAAACCCACCACCGTAAACAGCACAAGTAAAAAAATGAGGGTTATGCTACTCAACGCCAGGAGTTTAAATCTCAAAATGCATGCGCTTGAAGCACTCCTAAGTATGGAGAACGTCGATATCTGTGCAGTAACTGAAACCTAGTTCAAGGCTCCAGAGAGCACTTCAGCACTACTGGGCTACAAGTCATACCACACATTTCAGCCACAGAACACGGACCAAAACACAAAAGAAGGGGGTGTATCCATATTCATCAAGGATACTCACACCTCCAGGTTAGTGGCACGGCATACCACCTCTGAGATCATCCATGTGCAACTAACATTGGGCAAATCTGCAATGCAAATTGTGGCCTGCTAAAGATCATCCTCTATGACCCAGGACCAACACTCCACCTTTCTGGAGACACTGGAAAACATGAAGGTTCTACCGAACACCCTGATATTGGGCAATTTCAATTACCCTACCATTAACTGGGAAAACTACTTGAGTACAAACTCCCAGGCCCAGCGTTTCCTGGAATTTATCAACTCAAATGTCATGGATCAGCTGGTAAACTCCCCTACCAGAGGCCATAACATATTGGACCTGGTCATCACCAACATGGGCGACAGGTGTTCCGTACCGGAGGTCAACCCATCACTGGTTAGATCAGACCATAAACTAATCACCCTGGATGTCCACACCCCACCACCACCAACAATCAAAGAAACAACAGTGAAAACTTTTCTAAGGCAAACGTCAGCTTACTTAAGGCAGAGGTGGTAAGTTTCACAGCCCCCACGCTAAAGGATAACACTGCCCATGATGCAGAATCTTTTACAATTGCACTCTATGAGCACCTACAAGGATGCATGGTTCATGCTATCCCTAGCAAGACTAAGACTTGCTCCCCTAAGAGAAGGAAACCAGTCTGGTGGACCCCTGCCATAAACAGGTTATACAACAGAAGGAGGAAACTAGTTCAGAAAAAAAAAGCAAATCCCAAGAAGGAAAGACATCCCTGATCAATATCAGTAAGAAACTAAGGTCCCTCATAAAATCATCCAAGGCTAACTTCAAAAGAAAAATAGTTAAGGATTTGAAAGATAACCACAAAGCCTTCTTTAGCTATGTCAACAATCTAATTAGAAACTCGCAGATATGCTCTGAGCTAGTGCAAAATAGCACAAAATATACTGAACCTACTGATATTGCCAACATCCTGGCAGATAGATTCAGTGCAAACTTCACCTCCCTCTCACCTTCAAAAGGGCCCACAACAATACCAGAAAAGTGTAGTGTCCCAGAAATCACAGAAGCACTGGTGAAAACAGCCCTTTCAAAAGCCAAAAACACAGCATCAATGGGGCCAGATGGTGTCCCAGGGTGTGTCTTGCACGAACTACAGAATGGACTAACCCCCCACCTAAACACACTGTTCAACCTCAGCCTCTCCACAGGCTACATGCCCATAGAATAGTGCACAACAAAGGTTATTCCACTCCACAAAGGAGGGGCCATAACTGACCCTGGTAACTATCGCACCATAAGCCTGACTAGCCTGGTCTGCAAGCCTATGGACTGCATCATTATGGAACTCATTAACAAAGACATTGGGAACCTGCAAACATTTGACCCAACCCAGTTGGGCTTTGTTAAAGGCAGATTATGCCTATTAAACCTGGTTGACTTCTTTGAGACAGTCACCAAGGCCATAGACGAGGGAAAGGTGGTTCACACAGCCTACCTTGAGCTCACCAAGGCGTTCGATACCATTCCTCACTCGGGTATTATAGAAAAACTCACCAGCCTGAACATAAACCCTACATCACAAGATGGGTTGCCAACTGGCTTACAGACAGAACTCTCATGGTAAGAATAGTGGGCTTCAAGTCCAACTCTAAACCAGTCACAAGTGGTGTCCTGCAAGGCTCGGTTCTGGGACCCCTACTGTTCAGCATATATTTCTCAGAAGTACAGGCAAACACAGGACTATGGCTAACCAAGTTCGCCAATGACTGCAAACTGGGAGTCATAACTGACTCTCTGGTTGACATGGACATCCTTCAAAAAGGCCTTACTGAGACAGACACCTGGTGTCAAAGTCATGGCCTCAAGCTAAATGCCAAAAAATGTATAGTCATCCCATTTGAAGAAAACACCCACAGATTACCACATAGGCGGCATCCCCCTTAATACAGAAGAGGTAATAAGAGACCTGAGGACCCAAGTAGATAGTAATATCTCCTTTGGCAATCATATTGCCAAAGTAGTTAGGAAATCCTTCTATGGGGCCCATCTAATTACTAAGGGGTTCGCATCTAGAAATAAAGAGGTTATAGTGCCCCTCTACTCGTCACTCATCAGACCCATCATATAGCACAATGCCCCATTTGGGATGTACCTCACAAGACACTGCCAACAGCTGGAAAGACCACAAAAGCACCTCACCAATAGGATTACTGGCCTCAAACATATGTCCTATGCAGCCCGACTGAAAAAACTCCAGCTGTACTCAGTGGCATATCGCTTACTCAGAGGTGATCTCTGTCTGACTTACAAAGCCATGTCTAACTCAGAAGTGATGGACATGCTCCATCTAAAGAAATCCAAGTCACAGTGAGCCAAGCGCTCTAGTGAGCTAAACCTCACCACAACAATAAATAGAAAATGCTGTAGGGACAGATTCCTGTCACAGAGACTCCCCATGCTTTGGAACAAAATTCCTAACTACATTAGGCAGAACCTCTCACTAACACTCTTCAAGAGAAGCCTTGACGAGTGGATGGGTAACAGAAAATACACCCCCTGGGATCACTTCATTGGCTCTGCTTGACAGAGGCTCAGTTAATTAATCAATGGGGTGGCGAAAGCTGACACACTCTGGCTAGGCTTAAACATGCCCTCGGGCAGATACCATAGTACTTACCTATGAACCTATAATATTTTAATCTATGAGTGTATTTATATTTATTTGGCAATACTGCACCACTCCTGAAAGCCTTGTTGTTTGGTCAACATTACCATTTGTATTAATATTAATTTTGCTCAGTATAATTGGATACCCTTGCAAGAGCCTTAAAGCTGGCTTTGGAGTGTATGGTGGCAACGTAACTATCTTATAGTCTGGGCAAAAGGGGACATAGCTAGTAAATCTGTGCCAGCCTTTCCTAGGTGTGTGTGTGTTTGTGTGTGTGTGTGTGTGTATGTGTGTGTGTGTGTGTGTGTGTGTGTGTGTGTGTGTGTGTGTGTGTGTGTGTGTGTGTGTGTGTGTGTGTGTGTGTGTGTGCATGTGTGTGTGTGAAAATCAAATTTGAGAATGTATGCATGTCAGCTGCTTGGAGCAGGGGCGTGAAGCACTGGTTTCCCAGAGAGGGTGCTGGAGGATTTGGCTTGCACTGTCTGCTGAGAACTCAACTCAACAGCTGTGTCAATGGAGAGTCTTATTAGGAATCTAGAGAGAGAGGGAAAAACAGCCCCTGGACTGAATGTGTTCCCTGTGTGCTCCTAAGGGAGCTTGATGCAGACAGCTGCTTCTGGAAATACTGGCTGTATCCATTTTTGTTGCAAGTGAATGTCCCTCTCCACTGACAGTGGTGAGGATTCAGGATCCTTGATCGCATGCCCAGAGTGGGGATGTCACACCCATCATTCCATATGAAGGAGCACCTGTTTTTGTAGAGAAAGCAATCTTTTCTAAAAAAAACATCAAGGGAGAAGCCAAGCTAATTATCAGGGAGGCTGCTGGGAACTGTATCCTGGAGGGGGATCTAATAATTACATAGTAAACACACACACACACACACACACACACACACACACACACACACACACACACACACACACACACACACACACATGCACTCGTGCACACACATATGCACACATACACACACACACACACACACACACACACACACACACACACACACACACACACACACACACACACACATGTGCAGGTGCACACACACACACAGATATGGGTACCTATTCTGGAATGCTGCAAAGTTTTTATAGTGAGAGGGATATTTTGTAAACAAACACCATGGGCAGATTAGAGCTAAATATTGTGGAGGCTACTAGGAAACTACATCCTGGGGGGACTGAATAATTAGAATTACATAATTAACACATGCACACACACACACACACACACACACACACACACACACACACACACACACACACACACACACACACGTACACATACATAATTTTGCCTATGCTACACTAGAATGTTACATAACAGCATACCATATGAAAGAGTGCCTGTGTTGGTAGGGAAAGGGATATTTGTTAAGTAAGCATCATAAGGGGTTAGAGCAAAGCATTGTGGAGGAGGTTACATGGAAACCATACACTGGAGACCTCATTAATAAGAATCCCAGACTAAATACATGAATGCATGTGCATTCATGCAAATACACACACACATGGCACATGTGTCTGTTGCAGGTGCACATAATTCCAAATTTGTAGAGAGGTTACATGGGAGACCTCATTAATAAGAATCCCAGACTAAATACATGAATGCTTCATGCAAATACACATGCACATGGCACATATGTCTGTTGCAGATGCACAGCATTCCAAATTTGTAGAGAGGTTACATGGGAGACCTCATTAATAAGAATCCCAGACTAAATACATGAATGCATGTGCATTCATGCAAATACACACGCACATGGCATATATGTCTGTTGCAGATGCACAGCATTCCAAATTTGTAGAGAGGTTACATGGGAGACATCATTAATAAGAATCCCAGACTAAATACATGAATGCATGTGCATTCATGCAAATACACACACACACGGCACATATGTCTGTTGCAGATACACAGCATTCCAAATTTGGAGAGAGGTTACATGGGAGACCTCATTAATAAGAATCCCAGACTAAATACATGAATGCATGTGCATTCATGCAAATACACACGCACATGGCACATATATCTGTTGCAGATGCACAGCATTCCAAATTTGTAGAAACAGACCATGCTGCTAGCAAAATTAAAATCTTATATGCAGCTCATTACCCATTCTTACATACTGGGCAATATTTATATTTACATTTCTATATGCCACTCTTTACCCATTTTACATACTGCGGAGTATGTGCATGTTATTATTTGTCTCATTACCCATTCTTACAAACTAGGCGACATTTGCATTTCATTATACATCTCATAACCCATTCATACAAACTAGGCAACATTTGCATCTCATTATGCATCTCATAACCCATTCTTACAAACTAGGTGACATTTGCATCTCATTATGCAGTTCATTACCCATTCTTACATACTAGGGATCATTTGCATCTCATTATGCATCTCATTACCCATTCTTACAAACTAGGCAAAATTTGCATCTCATTACTCATTCTTACATAATGGACAATATTTATATTTTCATTTCAATATGCCATTCTTTACCCATTTTTACACACTGGGGAGTATGTGCATGTTATTATTAATCTCATTACCAATTCTTACAAACTAGTCGACATTTGCATCTCATTATGCAGCTCATTACCCATTCTTACAAACTAGGTGACATTTGCATCGCATTATGCATCTCATAACCCATTCTTACAAACTAAGTGACATTTGCATCTAATTATACATCTCATAACCCATTCTTACATACTAGGTGACATTTGCATCTCACTATGCAACTCATAACCCATTCTTACAAACTAGGCAACATTTGCATCTCATTATGCATCTCATAACCCATTCTGACAAACTAGGCGACATATGCATCTCATTATGCAACTCTTAACCTATTCTTACAAACTAGGCAGAATTTGCATCTCATTAAGCAGGTCACCACCCATTCTTACATACTGGAGAGTATGTGCATGTTATTATTTGTCTCATTACCCATTCTTACAAACTAGTCGACATTTGCATCTCATTATTCATCTCATTACCCATTCTTACATACTGGACAATATTTATATTTACATTTCAATATGCCACTCTTTACCCATTTTTACATACTGTGGAGTATATGCATGTTATTATTTGTCTCATTACCCATTCTTACAAACTAGGTGACATTTGCATTTCATTATACATCTCATAACCAATTCTTACAAACTAGGTGTCATTTGCATCTCATTATGCATCTCATAACCCATTCTTACAAACTAGGTGACATTTGCATCTCATTATACAGCTCATTACCCATTCTTACATACTAAGGATCATTTAAATCTCATTATGCAGCTCATTACCCATTCCTACAAACTAGGTGACATTTGCATCTCATTATGCAGCTTTGCATCTCATTATGCAGCTAATTACCCATTCTTATAAACTACTTAACATTTGCATCCATTATGCATCTCATAACCCATGCTTACAAACTAGGTGACATTTGCATCTCATTATGCATCTCATTACCCATTCTTAAATACTAGGTGACATTTGCATCTCATTATTCATCTCATTACCCATTCTTACATATTGGATAATATTTATATTTACATTTCAATATGCCACTCTTTACCCATTTTTACATATTGGGGAGTATGTGCATGTTATTATTCATCTCAGTACCAATTCTTAAAAAACAGCTGACATTTGCATCTCATTATGTGTCTCATAACATATTCTTACAAACTAGGTGACATTTGCATCTCATTATGCATCTCATTACCCATTCTTACAAACCAGGTGACATTTGCATGTCATTATGCATCTCATAACCCATTCTGACAAACTAGGCAACATTTGCATCTTATTATGCAACTCATTACCCATTCTTACAAACTAAGCAACATTTGCATCTCATTATGCATCTCATAAGACATTCTTACAAACTAGGCGACATTTGCATCTCATTATGCAACTCATAACCCATTCTTACAAAATAGGCAATGTTTGCATCTCATTATGCAGCTCACTATCCATTCTTGCATACTGGGGAGTATGTGCATGTTATTATTTGTCTCATTACCCATTCATAAAAACTAGGTGGCATTTGCATCTCATTATGCATCTCATAACCCATTCTTACAAACTAGGCAACATTTGCATCTCATTATGCATCTCATTACCCATTCTTGCATACTGGACAATATTTATATTTACATTTCAATATGCCATTCTTTACCCATTCTTACGTACTATTTGTCTCATTACCCATTCATGAAAACTAGGTTGCATTTACATCTCATTATGCATCTCATAACCCATTCTTACAAACTAGGTGACATTTGCATCTTATTATGCAGCTCATTACCCATTCTTACAAACTAGGTGACATTTGCATTTCATTATGCAGCTCATTACCCATTCTTACAAACTAGGTAACATTTGCATCTCTTTATGCAGCTCATTACCCATTCTTACAAATTAGGCAACATTTGCATCTCATTATGCAGCTCATTACACACTCTTACAAACTAGGTGACATTTGCATCTCATTATTCATCTCATTATCCATTCTTACATACTCATTACCCACTCTTACAAACTAGGTGACATTTGCATCTCATTATTCATCTCATTATCCATTCTTACATACTGCACAATATTTATATTTACATTTCAATATGCCATTTTTTACCCATTTTTACATACCAGGGAGTATGTGCATGTTATTATTCATCTCATTACCAATTCTTACAAACTAGTCAACATTTGCATCTCATTATGCAGCTCATTACCCATTCTTACAAACCAGGTGACATTTGCATCGCATTATGTATCTCATAACCCATTCTTACAAACTAAGTGACATTTGCATCTCATTATGCATTTCATAACCCATTCTTACAACTAGGTGACATTTGCATCTCGTTATGCAACTCATGACACATTCTTACAAACTAGGTGACATTTGCATCTCATTATGCATCTCATAACCCATTCTTACAAACTAGACAATATTTGCATATCATTATGCATCTCATAACCCATTCTTACAAACTAGGTGACATTCACATCTCATTATGCATCTCATAACCCATTCTTACAAACTAGGGGACATTTGCATCTTATTATGTAGCTCATTAGCCATTCTTACAAACTAGGCGACATTTGCATTTCATTATGCAGCTCGTTGCCCATTCTTACAAACTAGGTGACATTTGCATCTCATTATGAAGCTCATTACCCATTCTTACAAACTAGGCGACATTTGCATCTCATTATGCAGCTCATTACCCATTCCTACAAACTAGGCGACATTTGCATCTCATTATTCATCTCATTACCCATTCTTACATACTGGACAATATTTATATTTACATTTCTATATGCCACTCTTTACCCATTTTTACATACTGGGGAGTATGTGCATGTTATTATTTGTCTCATTACCCATTCTTACAAACTAGGCAACATTTGCATCTCATTATGCATCTCATAACCCATTCTCACAAACTAGGCGACATTTGCATCTCATTATGCATTTCATTACCCATTCTTGCAAACTAGGTGACATTTGCATCTCATTATGCATATCATTACCCATTCTTACAAACTAGGTGAAATTTGCATCTCATTATGCATCTCATTACCCATTCTTACATACTGGACAATATTTATATTTACATTTCAATATGCCGTTCTTTACCCATTTTTACATACCGGGGAGTATGTGCATGTTATTATTCATCTCATTACCAATTCTTACAAACTAGTCGACATTTGCATCGCATTATGCATCTCATAACCCATTCTTACAAACTAAGTGACATTTGCATCTCATTATGCATCTCATAACCCATTCTTACAAACTAGGTGACATTTGTATCTCATTATGCAACTCATAACCCATTCCTACAAACTAGGTGACATTTGCATCTCATTATGCATCTCATAACCCATTCTTACAAAGTAGGCAAAATTTGCATGTCATTATGCATCTCATTACCCATTCTTACAAACTAGGTGACATCTGCATCTCATTATGCAACTCATAACCCATTCTTACAAACTAGGTGAAATTGCATCTCATTATGCAGCTCACTACCCATTCTTACATACTGGAGAGTATGTGCATGTTATTATTTGTCTCATTACCCATTCTTACAAACTAGGCGACATTTGCTTCTCATTATTCATCTCATTACCCATTCTTACATACTGGGCAATATTTATATTTACATTTCAATATGCCGCTCTTTACCCATTTTTACATACTGCAGAGTATGTGCATGTTATTATTTGTCTCATTACCCATTCTTACAAACTAGGTAACATTTGCATTTCATAGGTTCATAGGTTCATAGGTTCATACTAGGCTATCTGCCCTAGGGCATTTATAAGCCTAGCCAGAGTGTGTGTGTGGCTTTCACCACCCCTTAGGATGAGAATACTATACCCATTAGTTTGCTATTGCCTCTGTCCAGCAGTGACACAGAGATGATTCCCGGGGTAAACCTACGATCTCCCATCCACTCGTCAAGATTTCTCTTGAGCAGAGTCAGTGAGGGGCTCTGCCTCACATGGACTGGGATTCTGTTCCATAGTGTAGGGAGTCTCTGGGTGATGAATCTGTCCCTCCAGCACATCCTATTTATATCCGTGTTGAGGTTTAAGTCTCTTGCTCTCATGGCTCTGGTGGATTTGGATTTTTTGAGGTGGAGCATGTCCATTAATTCCGGGTTGGACATGGCCTTATATGTCAGGCACAGATCACCTCTGAGCAGACGGTATGCGACTGAATAGAGCTGGAGTTTCTTCAGTCGGGCAGCGTATGACATGTGTTTGAGCCCCTTTATCCTTTTGGTGAGGAACTTTAGAGTCTTTCCAACTGCTGCAGGTGTCGGGTAAGGTACATTCCGAATGGGGCGTTGTACTCAATCATTGGTCTGATAAGTGAAGAGTACAGGGGTACAATGACCTCTCCTGATCTTGATGTGAATCCCTTCATGATCAGGTGGGCAATATAGAAGGTCTTCCTAACCACTTTGGCAATGTGAGTGTCAAAAGAGAGGTTACTGTCAACTTGGGTCCCCAGGTCCCTGATAACTTCTTCCGTGTTTAATGGATTACCACCTATGTGGTAATTAGGGGTTACCTTGTTTTTCCCAAAGGGTATGACTATACATTTTTTGGCATTTAGCTTAAGGCCATGGCTCTGGTACCAGTTATCCATTTCTATGAGACCTCTCTGGAGGATGTCTGTGTCTGATGGAGTGTCAATTATGGCGCCCAATTTGCAGTCATCTGCAAATTTTGTCAGCCACAATCCCCCTATGTTTGCCTGCACTTCAGAAAAATAAATGCCGAACAAGAGGGGGCCCAGGACTGAGCCCTGTGGGACACCGCTCATGACCGGCTTAGAGTCTGACATGGCACTGGCAACTCTAACCCTGTGGGTTCTGTCCTTGAGCCAGTTGGCAACCCATCTTGTGACATATGGGTTTACATCTAAGCTGGTGAGCTTTTCTATGATGCCCGAGTGGGGTATTGTGTCGAACGCTTTTGCTAGGTCAAGGTAGGCTGTGTGAACTACCTTACCCTCATCAATGGCCTTAGTGACTGTTTCAAAAAAGTCGACCAAGTTCAAGAGGCAGGATCTGCCCTTGACAAAGCCAAATTGGGTAGGATCCAGTGTCTGTAGGTCCCCAATGTCTTTATTTATGAGTTCCATTATGATCCTCTCCATAGCTTTGCAGACAAGGCTCGTCAAGCTTATGGGGCGGCAATTTCCAGTGTCTGTAGAAGCACCGCCTTTGTGGAGTGGGACCACAGTTGCCGTACACCATTCTTTGGGTATATATCCTGTAGTAAAGCTAAGATTAAACAGCAGCCTTATGTGTGGGTTTAGTTCCTCATTGAGTTCGTGTAGCACACAGCTGGGGACACCGTCCGGTCCCATTGATGCTGTGTTTTTTGCTTTAGAGAGAGCAGCTCTCACCTGGGCATCTGAGATGTTTGGGAGGCTAGACTCTGGTGGGATAGATATTTCTCCTTTTGGGGGGGAGGGAGGGGAGAAATTTGCACTGAACCTGTCTGCCAGTATGTTGGCAATGTCTGTGGGTTCAGTGATTTTTGTATCATTTTGGACTAATTCTGAGCATATCTGTGAGTTTCCACCCAGGTTTCTAACATAGCTAAAGAAAGCCTTATGATTGTCTTTTGTGTCTTTAGCGATTTTTCTCTCAAAGTTGGCCTTGGATGATTTTATGAGTGATCATAGTTTTTTGCTAGTATTGATCAGAGATGCCTTCCCTTTTAGGGATTTTGCTCTGTCATGTAGTATCTTTCTCCTCTTGTTGTAGAGTTTGTTTATGGCTGGGGTCCACCAGACTGGGTGCCTGCCTTTGGTGGAAAGGGTCTTGATTTTATTAGGGATTGCTTGATCCATACATTCCTGGAGGTGCTCGTAGAAGGCATTTGTAAGGGTTTCAGCAGCATGGGTTGTGGTTTCCACTGGCTCGGGGGCCTTGAAGGATACCACTCCAGTCTTAAGAAGTGTGAAGTTTGCTTTTGAGAAGTTCTTCACTGTGGTCTTTTTTGCTGGGGTTGGGGGCGGGATGTGGATCTCCAGTGAGATTAATTTATGGTCTGATCTCACCAGTGAGGGATATACTTCCGGTGTGGAGCATTTTGTCCCCATGTTTGTGATGATCAGGTCTAGTATATTTTCTCCTCTTGTGGGAATGGTGACTAGTTGTTCCATAGCATTTGAGTTTATGAACTCCAGGAACCTTTGGGCAAGGGTGTTGGGGCTTGAGTAATGTTCCCAGTCTATGTTTGGGTAGTTGAAGTCACCCAATATGATGGTGTTTGGAGAGACATTCATACTCTCCAGTGTCTTCATGAAGGCTGTGTGGGTTTCCTGAGTTTGAGAGGGTGGTCTGTAGCATGCTACAAACTGTAGGGCAGTTTTACCTATGGTTAATTGCACCTGGATGGTCTCTGATGCTTCGTGCATTGCCACTAACCTGGAGGTGTGGGTATCCTTTATGAATATGGATACTCCCCCTCCTTTTGTGGTTCGGTCCGGATTTTGGGGCTGGAACGCATGATATGAGGTATAACCTGATAGTGCTGGGGTGCTCTCAGGAGCCTTGAACCAGGTTTCAGTCACAGCACAGACATCGATGTTCTCCATACTGAGGAGGGCTTCGAGGGCATGCATCTTGAGGTTTAGACTTCTGGCATTGAGCAGTATTACCCTTAGTTTTTTTCCATTTTTGTTTTCTAGGGCGGTAGGTTTATCATTTGAGCCTTGCCTAAAAAAGGCACTATAGGGGTGGCAAGAGCCTTTGCCAATATCCGGAAGCCCAGGGTGACAGGTGCAAGCCGTCCCTTGCGAAGCAGCGTGGCTTGTCAAGCATGTCATCCCAGGCAGACAGACATTGGATCCCCTTAGAATGACACCAGTAATTAAGCCAATTATTAAAGCTGATCATTTTGTCTCTGTATTGTGGCATCATTCTTGGTGAGGGTAGGATACTGCTCAGGGTCAGGGTCATACTGGCCTGGGCTACATAATCTGAGAGCTCCTCTATGTCTCTTTTCATGTAGTCCAGGGAGGTACGTCTCAGGTCATTCACACCGGCATGGACAATGACTGTGTCATACTTATACTTGCTGTGGAGTGACCTGAGTGCTTGTGTTATGTGGCGGATTCTAGCACCCGACAGGCAGCTTACTGTGATCTTTTCCTTGTTCAGTCTGGTGAGTGGGACGTCAGTGTGTCTGACTATGGAGTCACCTATAACAAGTGTGTCTGGCATTGTGTTTGGCCTTAAGGGCTGTGACTGTTTAGCACACTGACTTTGAGAACTATGTGTTGGATGTCTTATGTCTTGAGGTGGCAGTTGCTTGGGTGTCTGCTTTGGAGGCCTCTGTAGTTTTGGTAGATTTTTGATCACTGCCTCTGAGTATGTCTTTGTGTGTTTATGTGTTTGTTTTGCAGTTGTGATAGTTCTATGTGAAACTGGGTTTGTGGTGTGCGTGGTTTCCTTCTCCTCCTGTTTGGTCTTGCCAGTCCTGAGTTGAGAGAGCTCAGCCTCCAGTTTGGCTATATAGTTGCATCTCTCACATGTATTTGTGTTTTGTGGGAGAAGGAGTGGGTTGTCTGTGTACATGAGGCAATTGTAACATTGCCTCAAGATGCCCAGATTCACCAGCTGAACAGGAGAGGACGCTAGCAACTGACCCTTCGACATGCTAGAAAAAGTGAAAAAGTTTGCTGTGTAACTGAGTCAGAAGGGACCTATAGGGAAATGGGTACTGAAGGGGATTCTAGGCTAATGTAGTACTTTGTTTAGTATATAAGTACTTTACCTATATAAAAATGCTTTAGGAGTAAGTGCTGAGCTTTTGAGATAGAGAATAGACTGTTTAGATTGCAAGTAGAGAAGTTCTAAGGGAAAAATTGAAGAGCAGACTTTACAGAGCCAGAAATAGTTTAACCTTGTTTAACCGGTGCTGCCCGATGGTGCTCTATGGGCAACTCCGCACTAAATCATGCAAAAGCATGCTAAAGTGGGCTTTATAGCAAGGGGTTGAAAAGAGCTAGGAATTGACCCAAAATGGCCAATAGACTACAAGTTTCTGGCTGGAACCACTCCTCTAGGGACAAATAGGCTGCTCAGTGCTCCCCACTCACACTGGTGAACAAAGAAGCTTCCCTTTATCCAAATAAGGATATGGAATAGCACAGGAACCAAGACAAAGCCCAGAGATCAGCAAACTCTGAAGACTGGACTATTCTAGTTCAGTAAGGCAGGAAAACAAGATTTTTTTTTTTTTGCAGAAAACAGAGGAAAAACAGACAGTAAATGCTATAAATGCTTTTAAACAGCTAGCACACTTGAGTGTGTTAGCCTACAGGTAAAATTAAGCAACAAATAACTTTTTAAAAGTACAAAACAGTTAATCAACACAAAAACAGTTTAAATAGAATGCAGAGCTGTATAAACAGGCGAAAATGCAGTCGCTAAGCAGTAAATAATCAAAAAGCCAGAAAAAAATACTTAAATCAGGAAAAAGTCACTCTTTTGCTCTCTGCTGCTTGTAGAACTCTGCAGGACACCACGAGGAGCTGTGCTGAGTTGAATACAAGCGAAAAAGTGTGCTAAAGTGGGCTTTATAGCAGGGGGTTGAAAAGAGCTAGGAATTGACCCAAAATGGCCAATAGACTACAAGTTTCTGGCTGGTACCACTCCTCTAGGGACAAATAGGCTGCTCAGTGCTCCCACTCCCACTGGTGAACAAAGAAGCTTCCTTTTATCCAAATAAGGATATGGAATAGCACAGGAACCAAGACAAAGCCCAGAGATCAGCAAACTCTAAAGACTGGACTATTCTATTTCAGTAAGGCGGGAAAACAAGATATTTTTTTTTATTTTTACATCTCATAACCCATTCTTACAAACTAGGCAACATTTGCATCTCATTATGCATCTCATAACCCATTCTTACAAACTAGGTGACGTGCATCTCATTATGCAGTTCATTACCCATTCTTACATACTAGGGATCATTTGCATCTCATTATGCAGCTCATTACCCATTCTTACAAACTAGATGAAATTTGCATCTCATTATGCATCTCATTACTCATTCTTACATACTGGACAATATTTATATTTACATTTCAATATGCCATTCTTTACCCATTTTTACATACCGGGGAGTATGTGCATGTTATTGTTCATCTCATTACCAATTCTTACAAACTAGTCGACATTTGCATCTCATTATGCAGCTCATTACCCATTCTTACAAACTTGGTGACATTTGCATCACATTATGCATCTCATAACCCATTCTTACAAACTAAGTGACATTTGCATCTCATTATACATCTCATAACCCATTCTTACAAAGTAGGTGACATTTGCATCTCACTATGCAACTCATAACCCATTCTTACAAACTAGGTGACATTTGCATCTCATTATGCATCTCATAACCCATTCTGACAAACTAGGTGACATTTGCATCTCATTATGCAACTCATAACCCATTCTTACAAACTAGGTAAAATTTGCATCTCATTATGCAGGTCACCACCTATTCTTACATACTGGAGAGTATGAGTATGTTATTATTTGTCTCATTACCCATTCTTACAAACTAGTCGACATTTGCATCTCATTATTCATCTCATTACCCATTCTTACATACTCGACAATATTTATGTTTACATTTCAATATGCCACTCTTTACCCATTTTTACATACTGCAGAGTATGTGCATGTTATTGTTCATCTCATTACCAATTCTTACAAACTAGTCGACATTTGCATCTCATTATGCAGCTCATTACCCATTCTTACAAACTTGGTGACATTTGCATCACATTATGCATCTCATAACCCATTCTTACAAACTAAGTGACATTTGCATCTCATTATACAGCTCATTACCCATTCTTACATACTAGGGATCATTTGCATCTCATTATGCAGCTCATTACCCATTGTTACAAACTAGGCGACATTTGCATCTCATTATGCAGCTAATTACCCATTCTTACAAACTAGGTGACGTGCATCTCATTATGCAGTTCATTACCCATTCTTACATACTAGGGATCATTTGCATCTCATTATGCAGCTCATTACCCATTCTTACAAACTAGGTGAAATTTGCATCTCATTATGCATCTCATTACTCATTCTTACATACTGGACAATATTTATATTTACATTTCAATATGCCATTCTTTACCCATTTTTACATACCGGGGAGTATGTGCATGTTATTGTTCATCTCATTACCAATTCTTACAAACTAGTCGACATTTGCATCTCATTATGCAGCTCATTACCCATTCTTACAAACTTGGTGACATTTGCATCACATTATGCATCTCATAACCCATTCTTACAAACTAAGTGACATTTGCATCTCATTATACATCTCATAACCCATTCTTACAAAGTAGGTGACATTTGCATCTCACTATGCAACTCATAACCCATTCTTACAAACTAGGTGACATTTGCATCTCATTATGCATCTCATAACCCATTCTGACAAACTAGGTGACATTTGCATCTCATTATGCAACTCATAACCCATTCTTACAAACTAGGTGAAATTTGCATCTCATTATGCAGGTCACCACCTATTCTTGCATACTGGAGAGTATGAGCATGTTATTATTTGTCTCATTACCCATTCTTACAAACTAGTCGACATTTGCATCTCATTATTCATCTCATTACCCATTCTTACATACTCGACAATATTTATATTTACATTTCAATATGCCACTCTTTACCCATTTTTACATACTGCAGAGTATGTGCATGTTATTATTTGTCTCATTACCCATTCTTACAAACTAGATGACATTTGCATTTCATTATACATCTCATAACCCATTCGCACAAACTAGGTGACATTTGCATCTCATTATACAGCTCATTACCCATTCTTACATACTAGGGATCATTTGCATCTCATTATGCAGCTCATTACCCATTGTTACAAACTAGGTGACATTTGCATCTCATTATGCAGCTAATTACCCTTTCTTACAAACTAGGCAACATTTACATCTCATTATGCAGCTCATTACCCATTCTTATAAACTACTTAACATTTGCATTCCATTATGCATCTCATAACCAATGCTTACAAACTAGGTGACATTTGCATTTCATTATGCATCTCATTACCAATTCTTACACACTAGGTGACATTTGCATCTCATTATTCATCTCATTACCCATTCTTACATACTGGATAATATTTATATTTACATTTCAATATGCCACTCTTTACCCATTTTTACATACTGGGGAGTATGTGCATGTTATTATTCATCTCAGTACCAATTCTTAAAAAACAGCTGACATTTGCATCTCATTATGCATCTCATAACCTATTCTTACAAACTAGGTGACATTTGCATCTCATTATGCATCTCATTACCCATTCTTACAAACTAGATGACATTTGCATGTCATTATGCATCTCATAACCCATTCTTACAAACTAGGCAACATTTGCATCTCATTATGCAGCTCATTACCCATTCTTACAAACTAGGCAACATTTGCATCTTATTATGCAGCTCATTAACCATTCTTACAAACTAGGCAACATTTGCATCTCATTATGCATCTCATAACACATTCTTATAAACTAAGCGACATTTGCATCTCATTATGCAACTCATAACCCATTCTTACAAAATTGGCGATGTTTGCATCTCATTATGAAGCTCACTACTCATTCTTGCATACTGGGGAGTATGTACATGTTATTATTTGTCTCATTACCCATTCATAAAAACTAGGTGGCATTTGCATCTCATTATGCATATCATAACCCATTCTTACAAACTAGGTGACATTTTCATCTCATTATGCATCTCATAACCCATTCTTACAAACTAGGCAACATTTGCATATCATTATGCATCTCATAACCCATTCTTACAAACTAGGTGACATTTGCATCTCATTATGCATCTCATAACCCATTCTTACAAACTAGGGGACATTTGCATCTTATTATGCAGCTCACTACCTATTCTTACATACTGGAGAGTATGTGCATGTTATTATTTGTCTCATTACCTGTTCTTACAAACTAGGTGACATTTGCATCTCATTATTCATCTCATTACCCATTCTTACATACTGGGCAATATTTATATTTACATTTCAATATGCCACTCTTTACCCATTTTTACATACTGCGGAGTATGTGCATGTTATTATTTGTCTCATTACCCATTCTTACAAACTAGGCAACATTTGCATTTCATTATACATCTCATAACCCATTCTTACAAACTAGGCAACATTTGCATCTCATTATGCATCACATAACCATTTCTTACAAACTAGGTGACATTTGCATCTCATTATGCAGTTCATTACCTACTCTTACACACTGGGGATCATTTGCATCTCATTATGCAGCTCATTACCCATTCTTACAAACTAGGTGAAATTTGCATCTCATTATGCATCTCATTACTAATTCTTACATACTGGACAATATTTATATTTACATTTCAATATGCCATTCCTTACCCATTTTTATATACCGGGGAGTATGTGCATGTTATTATTCATCTCATTACCAATTCTTACAAAGTAGTCGACATTTGCATCTCATTATGCAGCTCATTACCCATTCTTACAAACTAGGTGACATTTGCATCGCATTATGCATCTCATAACCCATTCTTACAAACTAAGTGACATTTGCATCTCATTATACATCTCATAACCCATTCTTACAAACTAGGTGACATTTGCATCTCACTATGCATCTCATAACCCATTCTGACAAACTAGGCAACATTTGCATCTCATTATGCAACTCATAACCCATTCTTACAAACTAGGTGAAATTTGCATCTCATTATGCATCTCTTTACCCATTCTTACATACTGGACAATATTTTTATTTACATTTCTATATGCCACTTTTTACCCATTTTACATACTGGGGAGTATGTGCATGTTATTCTTTGTCTCATTACCCATTCTTACTAACTAGGTGACATTTGCATCTCATTATGCATCTCGTAACCCATTCTTACAAACTAGGTGACATTTGCATCTCATTATGCATCTCATTACCCATTCTTACAAACTATGTGAAATTTGCATCTCATTATGCAT
This sequence comes from Protopterus annectens, assembly GCF_019279795.1. NCBI lineage: Eukaryota > Metazoa > Chordata > Ceratodontiformes > Protopteridae > Protopterus > Protopterus annectens. The sequence goes on from NC_056750.1 coordinate 88,478,065, forward strand.
CTCATTACCCATTCTTACATACTGGACAATATTTAGATTTGCATTTCAATATGCCATTCTTTACCCATTTGTACATACCAGGGAGTATGTGCATGTTGTTATTCATCTCATTACCCATTCTTACAAACTAGGCAACATTTGCATCTCATTATGCATCTCATAAACCATTCTTACAAACTAGGTGACATTTGCATCTCATTATTCATCTCATAACCCATTCTTACATACTGGACAATATTTAGATTTGCATTTCAATATGCCATTCTTTACCCATTTTTACATACCAGGGAGTATGTGCATGTTGTTATTCATCTCATTACCCATTCTTACAAACTAGGCAACATTTGCATCTCATTATTCATCTCATAACCCATTCTTACAAACTAGACAACGTTTGCATCTTATTATGCAGCTCATTACCCACTCTTACAAACTAGGTGACATTTGCATCTCATTATGCAGCTCATTACCTATTCTTACAAACTAGGCAACATTTGCATCTCATTATGCATCTCATTACCCATTCTTACAAACTAGATGAAATTTGCATCTCGTTATGCATCTCATTACCCATTCTTACATACTGGACAATATTTATATTTACATTTCTATATGCCACTTTTTACCCATTTTACATACTGGGGAGTATGTGCATGTTATTCTTTGTCTCATTACCCATTCTTACTAACTAGGTGACATTTGCATCTCATTATGCATCTCATAACCCATTCTTACAAACTAGGTGACATTTGCATCTCATTATGCATCTCATTACCCATTCGTACAAACTAGGCAACATTTGCATCTCATTATGCATCTCATTACCCATTCTTACAAACTAGGTGAAATTTGCATCTCATTATGCATCTCATTACCCATTCTTTACATACCGGACAATATTTATATTTACATTTCAATATGCCATTCTTTACCCATTTTTACATACCAGGGAGTATGTGCATGTTATTATTCATCTCATTACCAATTCTTACAAACTAGTCAGCATTTGCATCTCATTATGCAGCTTATTACCCATTCTTACAAACTTGGTGACATTTGCATTGCATTATGTATCTCATAACCCATTCTTACAAACTAAGTGACATTTGCATCTCATTATGCATCTCATAACCCTTTCTTACAACTAGGTAACATTTGCATCTCGTTATGCAACTCATAACCCATTCTTACAAACTAGGTGACATTTGCATCTCATTATGCATCTCATAACCCATTCTTACAAACTAGGGGACATTTGCATCTTATTATGCAGCTCACTACCTATTCTTACATACTGGAGAGTATGTGCATGTTATTATTTGTCTCATTACCCGTTCTTACAAACTAGGCAACATTTGCATTTCATTATACATCTCATAACCCATTCTTACAAACTAAGTGACATTTGCATCTCATTATACATCTCATAACCCATTCTTACAAACTAGGTGACATTTGCATCTCACTATGCATCTCATAACCCATTCTGACAAACTAGGCAACATTTGCATCTCATTATGCAACTCATAACCCATTCTTACAAACTAGGTGAAATTTGCATCTCATTATGCATCTCTTTACCCATTCTTACATACTGGACAATATTTTTATTTACATTTCTATATGCCACTTTTTACCCATTTTACATACTGGGGAGTATGTGCATGTTATTCTTTGTCTCATTACCCATTCTTACTAACTAGGTGACATTTGCATCTCATTATGCATCTCGTAACCCATTCTTACAAACTAGGTGACATTTGCATCTCATTATGCATCTCATTACCCATTCTTACAAACTATGTGAAATTTGCATCTCATTATGCATCTCATTACCCATTCTTACATACTGGACAATATTTAGATTTGCATTTCAATATGCCATTCTTTACCCATTTTTACATACCAGGGAGTATGTGCATGTTATTATTCATCTCATTACCCATTCTTACAAACTAGGCAACATTTGCATCTCATTATGCATCTCATAAACCATTCTTACAAACTAGGTGACATTTGCATCTCATTATGCATCTCATAACCCATTCTTACAAACTAGACAACGTTTGCATCTTATTATGCAGCTCATTACCCATTCTTACAAACTAGGTGACAATTGCATCGCATTATGTATCTCATAACCCATTCTTACAAACTAGGTGACATTTGCATTTCATTATGCAGCTCATTACCCATTCTTACAAACTAGGAGACATTTGCATCTCTTTATGCAGCTGATTACCCATTTTTACAAACTAGGCAACATTTGCATCTCATTATGCAGCTCATTACCTATTCTTACAAACTAGGCAACATTTGCATCTCATTATGCATCTCATTACCCATTCTTACAAGCTAGATGAAATTTGCATCTCGTTATGCATCTCATTACCCATTCTTACATACTGGACAATATTTATATTTACATTTCTATATGCCACTTTTTACCCATTTTACATACCAGGGAGTATGTGCATGTTATTCTTTGTCTCATTACCCATTCTTACTAACTAGGTGACATTTGCATCTCATTATGCATCTCATAACCCATTCTTACAAACTAGGTGACATTTGCATCTCATTATGCATCTCATTACCCATTCGTCCAAACTAGGCAACATTTGCATCTCATTATGCATCTCATTACCCATTCTTACAAACTAGGTGAAATTTGCATCTCATTATGCATCTCATTACCCATTCTTACATACCGGACAATATTTATATTTACATTTCAATATGCCATTCTTTACCCATTTTTACATACCAGGGAGTATGTGCATGTTATTATTCATCTCATTACCAATTCTTACAAACTAGTCAACATTTGCATCTCATTATGCAGCTTATTACCCATTCTTACAAACTTGGTGACATTTGCATTGCATTATGTATCTCATAACCCATTCTTACAAACTAAGTGACATTTGCATCTCATTATGCATCTCATAACCCTTTCTTACAACTAGGTAACATTTGCATCTCGTTATGCACCTCATAACCCATTCTTACAAACTAGGTGACATTTGCATCTCATTATGCATCTCATAACCCATTCTTACAAACTAGGGGACATTTGCATCTTATTATGCAGCTCACTACCTATTCTTACATACTGGAGAGTATGTGCATGTTATTATTTGTCTCATTACCCGTTCTTACAAACTAGGCGACATTTGCATCTCATTATTCATCTCATTACCCATTCTTACATACTGGGCAATATTTATATTTACATTTCAATATGACACTCTTTACCCATTTTTACATACTGTGGAGTATGTGCATGTTATTATTTGTCTCATTACCCATTCTTACAAACTAGGCAACATTTGCATTTCATTATACATCTCATAACCCATTCTTACAAATTAGGCAACATTTGCATCTCATTATGCATCTCATAACCCTTTCTTACAAACTAGGTGACATTTGCATCTCATTATGCAGTTCATTCCCCACTCTTACATACTGGGGATCATTTGCATCTCATTATGCAGCTCATTACCCATTCTTACAAACTAGGTGAAATTTGCATCTCATTATGCATCTCATTACTCATTCTTACATACTGGACAATATTTATATTTACATTTCAATATGCCATTCCTTACCCATTTTTATATACCGGGGAGTATGTGCATGTTATTATTCATCTCATTACCAATTCTTACAAAGTAGTCGACATTTGCATCTCATTATGCATCTCATAACCCATTCTTACAAACTAAGTGACATTTGCATCTCATTGTACATCTCATAACCCATTCTTACAAACTAGGTGACATTTGGATCTCACTATGCATGTCATAACCCATTCTGACAAACTAGGCAACATTTGCATCTCATTATGCAACTCATAACCCATTCTTACAAACTAGGTGAAATTTGTATCTCATTATGCAGGTCACCACCCATTCTTACATACTAGAGAGTGTGTGCATGTTATTATTTGTCTCATTACCCATTCTTACAAACTAGTCGACATTTGTATCTCATTATTCATCTCATTACCCATTCTTACATGCTGGACAATATTTATATTTACATTTCAATATGCCACTCTTTACCAATTTTTACATACTGCGGATTATGTGCATGTTATTATTTGTCTCATTACCCATTCTTACAAACTAGGTGACATTTGCATTTCATTATACATCTCATAACCAATTCTTACAAACTAGGTGTCATTTGCATCTCATTATGCATCTCATAACCCATTCTTACAAACTAGGTGACATTTGCATCTCATTATACAGCTCATTACCCATTCTTACATATTAGGGATCATTTGCATCTCATTATGCAGCTCATTACCCATTCTTACATACTAGGTGACATTTGCATCTCATTATTCATCTCATTACCCATTCTTACATACTGGATAATATTTATATTTACATTTCAATATGCCACTCTTTACCCATTTTTACATACTGGGGAGTATGTGCATGTTATTATTCATCTCAGTACCAATTCTTAAAAAACAGCCAACATTTGCATCTCATTATGCATCTCATAATCTATTCTTACAAACTAGGTGACATTTGCATCTCATTATGCATCTCATTACCCATTCTTACAAACTAGGTGACATTTGCATGTCATTATGCATCTCATAACCCATTCTTACAAACTAGGCAGCATTTGCATCTCATTATGCAGCTCATTACCCATTCTTACAAACTAGGCAACATTTGCATCTTATTATGCAGCTCATTACCCATTCTTACAAACTAGGTGACATTTGCATCTCATTATGCAACTCATAACCCATTCTTACAAAATAGGCGATGTTTGCATCTCATTATGCAGCTCACTACCCATTCTTGCATACTGGGGAGTATGTGCATGTTATTATTTGTCTCATTACCCATTCATAAAAACTAGGTGGCATTTGCATCTCATTATGCATCTCATGACCCATTCTTACAAACTAGGCAACATTTGCATCTCATTATGCATCTCATTACCCATTCTTACATACTGGACAATATTTATATTTACATTTCAATATGCCATTCTTTACCCATTCTTACATACTATTTGTCTCATTACCCATTCATAAAAACTAGGTGGCATTTGCATCTCATTATGCATCTCATAACCCATTCTTACAAACTAGGTTACATTTGCATCTCATTATGCATCTCATAACCCATTCTTGCAAACTAGGTGACATTTGTATTTCATTATGCAGCTAATTACCCATTCTTACAAACTAGGCTACATTTGCATCTCTTTATGCAGCTCATTACCAATTCTTACAAACTAGGCAACATTTGCATCGCATTATGCAGCTCATTACCCATTCTTACAAACTAGGTGACATTTGTATCTCATTATTCATCTCATTACCCATTCTTACATACTGGACAATATTTATATTTACATTTCTATATACCACTTTTTACCCATTATTACATAGTAGGGAGTATGTGCATGCTATTCTTTGTCTCATTACCCATTCTTACAAACTAGGTGACATTTGCATCTCATTATGCATCTCATAACCCATTCTTACAAACTAGGCGACATTTGCATCTCATTATGCATCTCATTACCCATTCTTACAAACTAGGCAACATTTGCATCTCATTATGCATCTCATTACCCATTCTTACAAACTAGGTGAAATTTGCATCTCATTATGCATCCCATTACCCATTCTTACATACTGGACAATATTTATATTTACATTTCAATATGCCATTCTTTACCCATTTTTACATACCAGGGAGTATGTGCATGTTATTATTCATCTCATTACCAGTTCTTACAAACTAGTCGACATTTGCATCTCATTATGCAGCTCATTACCCATTCTTACAAACTAGGTGACAATTGCATCGCATTATGTATCTCATAACCCATTCTTACAAACTAAGTGACATTTGCGTCTCATTATGCATCTCATAACCCATTCTTACAAACTAGGTGACATTTGAATCTCATTATGCAACTCATAACCCATTCTTACAAAGTAGGTGACATTTGCATCTCATTATGCATCTCATAACCCATTCTTACAAACTAGGCAACATTTGCATGTCATTATGCATCTCATTACCCATTCTTACAAACTAGGCGACATTTGCATCTCATTATGCAACTCATAACCCATTCTTACAAACTAGGTGAAATTTGCATCTCATTATGCAGCTCACTACCCATTATTACATACTTGAGAGTATGTGCATGTTATTATTTGTCTCATTACCCATTCTTACAAACTAGGCGACATTTGCATCTCATTATTCATCTCATTTCCCATTCTTACATACTGGACAATATTTATATTTGCATTTCAATATGCCACTCTTTACCCATTTTTACATACTGTGGAGTATGTGCATGTTATTATTTGTCTCATTACCCATTCTTACAAACTAGGTGACATTTGCATTTCATTATACATCTCATAACCCATTCTTACAAACTAGGTGACATTTGCATCTCATTATGCGTCTCATAACCCATTCTTACAAACTAGGTGACATTTGCATCTCATTATGCCATTCATTACCCATTCTTACATACTAGGGATCATTTGCATCTCATTATGCAGCTCATTACGCATTCTTACAAACTAGGCAACATTTGCATCTCATTATGCAGCTCATTACTCTTTCTTACAAACTAGGCAACATTTGCATCTCATTATGCAGCTCATTACCCATTCTTACAAACTAGGTGACATTTGCATCTCATTATGCATCTCATTACCCATTCTTACAAACTAGGCGACATTTGCATGTCATTATTCATCACATTACCCATTCTTACATACTGGATAATATTTATATTTACATTTCAATATGCAGCTCATTACCCATTCTTACATACTAGGGATCATTTGCATCTCATTATGCAGCTCATTACCCATTCTTACAAATGATGTGACATTTGCATCTCATTATGCATCTCATTACCCTTTCTTACAAACTAGGCAACATTTGCATCTCATTATGCAGCTCATTACCCATTCTTATAAACTACTAACATTTGCATCTCATTATGCAGCTCATTAACCATTCTTATAAACTACTTAACATTTGCATCTCATTATTCATCTCATAACCCATTCCTACAAACTAGGCAACATTTGCATTTCATTATGCAACTCATTAACCATTCCTAACTACTGGGCAGAGTTTGCATCTTATTTCATAGCTCATTATCTGTTCCTATATAGCAGGCGACATTTGTATCTCATTATGACATACTAGGCAACATTTATTTTATTTATTTATTTTACATTTTCTTACTGGGAAAGTCTGACTGGGATAATATCTCTTTTTTTCAGTGGAAGCCCAGGGAGAAAAGCTACACATTGAGATAATATAGTTACAGTTAAATAAAGTTTTTACAAAGCCTAACACAGAAGAATGACTTATAAGCTAAGTAATAATTCACCTTTGGTTTACACAGTATGAATCTATACATACATAGTGCAAATATTTGGATAACTATAGCAAGATGTTTGGCATATACTTCTCAGAGGTACAGACAAGCACAGGAGGACTATGGTTGACCACGTTCGCAGACAACTGCAAACTAGGGGTAATAGTTGACTCTCCAGCTGACACAGACATCCTCCAAACGGGTCTCACTGAAACAAATACCTGGTGTCAAAATCATGGCCTCAGGCTAAATGCCAAAAAGTGTATAGTCATCTCCTTTTAAAAAAACAAAGTACCCACAAACTACCACATAGGTGGTAGACCCCTTAATATGGAAGATGTAATAAGGGATCTAGGGACCCAAATAGATAGTAATCTCTCCTTTGATAATCACATTGCCAAAGTGGTTAGAAAATCCTTCTGTGTGGCCCACCTAATCACAAAAGGGTTCACATCCAGATCAAAAGAGGTCATTGTGCCCCTCTACTCATCACTCATCAGACCCATTATAGAGTACAATGCCCCATTTGGGATGTACCTTACAAGACACCTGCAACAGCTGGAAAGACCACATAAGTATCTCACCAAGAGGATCACTGGCCTCAAACAGATGCCCTATGCAGCTTGACTGAAGAAACTCTAGGTGTACTTGGTTGCATACCGCCTACTCAGAGGTGATCACTGCCTGACATACAAGGCCATGTCCAACCCAGAATTGATGGACATGCTCCACCTAAAGAAAACCATATCCCCTCAAGCCACATGCTCTAGGGATCTAAACTGCACTACAACAATAAATAGGACATGCTGGAGGGATAGATTCCTGTCCCAAATACTTCCCATGCTTTGGAACAAGATTCCAATTTACATTAGGCAGAGCTCCTCACTAACACTCTTCAAGAGAAACCTTGATGAGTGGATGGGAAACAGAAAGTTTACCCCGGGGATCACTTCAGTGGCTCTGCTGGACAAAGGCACAGGGAACTATTCTAAGGAGGCGGCGAAAGCCAACACTTTCTGGCTAGGTTTATAAATGCCTTTGGGCAGATAGCCTAGCACCTACCTATGAACCTATAAGATAAAAAGAACATTGCCAAAAGATAAAGTATTCACAAGTTGCAGTTCAGAAAGATGACATTAAACATATTTAAGTACACTCTTTGAAACACAGATGACTAGATAATATAGCCTAGGCAGAAATATCAAACCAGAATCAAAAAGGAACAGCAATGCACCAATAACCAACCCCCCCCCCCAAAAAAAAAAAACAGTGGAGTAGGTGGTAAACAAATCCAAGTGCTAGATGGATGGAGGAACAGCCAGGTCAGCCAGGAACTGCAAATAAATGGGTTTTATTAAACTGGTTCAGCGATAAAGGCATGTCAAAATCAATCATGATAAAAACAAGTCACATAAAATATCAAGTTGCATTTTTGATCTTCCAAAATAAATTGAGGATTTCGTCCAGACCTGATATTTTATGTAACTTGCTGTTGTCATTGTTGTTATCAGAGCAGAATCAGGTTTTATTTAAATAGTCTTTTAATAGTAGTTTGAAGCTGGAGAGGTTAGAAGTAGATCTGATAGCGACAGACTATGAGTACAGACTTTGGCCCAGGAATCTGTTGGGTTGATATATGCTGAGATGATGTTGTTTATTAGATGGAAGTAGTCTGTTAGGGTGACAGAAATGGAAAATAAGAGTAAAAATCAGGGTAGTCACCAGCTTTGTGAATAATGTTATGTGTGGAGATAAGATGTATGTAAACTAAGTGGTAGGTAGTTTGACCCAATACAAAACCCTAATCACAATACAGCAGTCATAGTGGTATTATTTGTTGGTGGAAAATTTTGCAACCTTATTATATCATGCCCCAGCTTGCTTTAACTGTAACCTTAACATTGGTTAGGATGGGTGCACGGTATACGAGAGATGGGAAAAGATAGGTAGTGGAAAGAGTGGTTTTGCTGGTGCTGCTAAGGAAGTTTTTATGCTTGCAATGTATTCATAGTTTTGGTTAGTCTTTTTAAGTTACTTGAACAAGGAGATCAAATTTAAGGTTGTCATCCATAATCATTCAAAGAAGTTTTGCATGGGAGACTACTTCAGTTTCAATATTATTTAGTTAAAAGATTTTGAAATTCACTTTATCAAACGTGTGATTTTGGGAACTAACAATAACTTTTTTTTAAGTTTGAGTTTAAGTAAAAGTAGTTTTATCATTGATATGGAAATGGGTACCATATTATCCCAGTCAGAGTTTCCCAGTAAACAAATGTCTGCTAAATAAATAAATAAAACAAATGTTGCCTAGTGTGTCATAATGAGATGCAAATATTACGTGCTATTTAATTATGGATAATGAGCTATGTAATAAGATGCAATTACTACCCAGTAGTTAGGAAGGGTTAATGAGCTGCATAATGAGATGCACATGATCCCTAGCATGTAAGAATGGGTAATGAGCTGCATAATGAGATGCAAATGATCCCTAGTATGTAGGAATGGGTAATGAGCTGCATAATGAGATGCAAATGATCCCTAGTATGTAAGAATGGGTAATGAGCTGCATAATGAGATGTAAATGATCCCCAGTATGTAAGAATGGGTAATAAGCTGTGTAATGAGATGCAAATGATTCCTAGTATGTAATAATGGATAATGAGCTGCATAATGAGATGCAAATGATCCCAGTATGTAAGAATGGGTAATGAGCTACATAATGAGATGCAAATGATCCCTAGTATGTATGAATGGATAATGAGATGCATAATGAGATGCAAATTATCCCTAGTATGTATGAATGGGTAATGAGCTGCATGATACGATGCAAATGATCCCCAGTATGTAAGAATGGGTAATGAGCTGCATAATGAGATGCAAATGATCCCTGGTATGTAAGAATGGGTAATGAGCTGCATAATGAGATGCAAATGATCCCTAGTATGTAAGAATGGGTAATGATCTGCATAATGGAATGCGAATGATTCCTAGTATGTACGAATGGGTAATGAGATGCAAATTATCCCTAGTATGTAATAATTAATAATGAGCTGCATAATGAGATCAAATGATCCTCAGTATGTAAGATTGGGTAATGAGCTGCATAATGAGATGCAAATGATCCTCATTATGTAAGAATGGGCAATGAGCTGCATGATGAGATGCAAATGATCACTGGTATGTAAGAATGGGTAATGAGCTGCATAATGAGATGCAAATGATCCCTAGTATGTAAAAATGGGTATTGAGATGTATAATGAGATGCAAATGATCCCTAGTATGTAAGAATGGGTAATGAGCTGCATAATGAGATGTAAATGTTGACTAGTTTGTAAGAATGGCTAACTGAGGAAAAAGCTTCTTGTGTAACATGGAGAAGTTGAGGCAGGTTATTAGATGCACATATAAGCATAGAATCATCAGCATATTGTATAGGCTGGACCCATGGAGGTATAGCAGTCATTGATAAAGATATTAAAGAGGAGGGAGCTAAGAACAGAGCATTGGGGTACACCAGTGGAGCTTGCAGGTATAAAGAGTATTTTGTCATTTTCAGACTGAAACCTGTCAGTTAAATATCTGTCGAACCACAGTAATAAAGAAATGGATATTCCAAGTAAAGACAGTTTATACAGGACTTTAGGGTTTGAAACAGTACTGAACGCTTTCAGCAGGTGCAGGTATAAGGAGGAAACAAGTTTGCCTGAGTCCCTGTATTCGTATATGGTGTCGCTGAATAAAAGGAGGGCATTAGTTGTATTGTGTGTTGGATGGAAGCCATGTTTTGTGGCTGCTAAGAGCCATTCTTGTAGAAGATAGTGGAAGAGTTGCTTATGAATACATCTTTCAAGAGTTTTTCAGACAGGTAATAGTACTAAAATAGCCCTAAAGTTAGAGTTGTCAGCTGAGATGCCACCTTTATGAAGAGGGATGATGTAGGATTTTTTTCCATAGAGGGGGTACATAGAATTCAGATATTAATCTATTGATAAGGATAGAGACTGGGTATGACATTGGCAGTTATCTTCAGGTATTCAGGTGGGAGGTTGTCAACTGCAGTGGATCAAGGTTTGAGTTTAAGTAGAAGTTTTTTATCATTGATGTCGAGGCAGGTCCTGAATGGATCTAGAGGGTGAATTAGGTTCAACTGGTGATGCTAAGGTGGAATAAAGGAAGTGGTAGTATGTATAATGTATGGAGAATGTTGGTTCTGGTCTAACCTGTTTGCTGAATTACAATGATTGGGTTGTATTGAGGGGATGCTTGGAGCACTTGATGGAGGTGTAGAGTTTCTAATTAGGGAGGTAATGCTTTCAGTGAAGTAGGTACTGAATAAGGCTATAATTTCTAGTAGAGTGCTAGTGTGAGAAGGATTGGGTTATGTGCTTGAGTGCAGATGTAACAGGTTATATACTATGTGCAGAAATTTTGAGACATTTTTATGTTGAAGTTGTAGATGGCTATAATATTATTTATATATATATATATATATATATATATATATATATATATATATATGTGTGTGTGTGTATATATATATATATATATATATATATATATATATATATAGATATATATATATATATATTCATTTGTTTTTTACACAAATTGCACAATTCTCTATAAAGTTGCAGGTTACAGGGAGTTTGTCCAAGCTTTATGTATGTTAGACATTGCAGTTTTTGTCTGGGTAATAAGCCATGGTGCATGGTTAATTTTCACTTGTATTTATTTATTTATTTTGTTGTGGAGTGGATTCTGGCTGTTTAAAGTACTTATGAATAAGGGCAGACAAATTAAAGGCTTTCAATATATTGATGAAGTCTATATTAAATTTCGAAATGTTTTAGGTTGTTTTATGTTGGTTAGGTTGGTGAGTTGTATTTCTATGGGTATAAGCTGGAAGGTGGTTACTAAGTGAGTCTGGACAGGTTCCAGAGGCTGTATATTTTCAATGGTTAGAAACCAGTACATTGTCTAGAACTGCACCTTTACTGTTGGCATTATTAAATCTAGTATGTGTTTTGATAAATTGTGTTTAACCATCAAGGTTATATTAGCTGAGGGAAAGTCTAATGTAAGGTTTTGCCAATCAGTATTTACATCTCTTAGCATGACTTTTTTCATAACGTATATAATTAGTTGTCCAGGAGAGAATTTCTTTTAAAGTAGTTATGTTATTTCCCGGTAGGACTGTGATGCCCCACCACAGGCCCAATAATCAAGGAGCCTTAATCATCACCACTAGCACCAGTGGGGGACGTACACTGGGAGGATGGCAGGTACACACACACAGTATTTCCAGATGCAGCTCTCTGCATCAAGTGCAATTTCCCTTAAGACTACACAGAGACCACAGTCAGTCCACGGCTGGTTTCTCCCTCTTTCTCCAGATCCCCAATAAGACTCCCCACTGACACAGATATAGAGTTGAAATCTCAGCTGAGTGGCCAAGCCAAGACCTCCAAAAACCTCTCTGTCCAGCCAGTGCTTTCTGTCCCTGCCCAAGTAGCTAACACATACACCCTTTGAAGTTTGATTTATACACACACACACACACACACACACACACACACACACACACACACACATACAAACACACGCACACCTGTGAAAGGCTGGCACATGTTTACTAGCTATGCTCCATTCTGCCTAGACTATAAGGTAGTTATTACTGCCACCAGCCAACTCTTTATTAGCTACTTTAAGACCCTTAAAGGATGTCCAATCTTACTGTGCAATTGTTACTATCAATACAAATGGTAGTTTAACCAAGAGAAAGCTATCAGTAGTGGCCCACAGTGTCATCAAATAAATATGCAAATACTCTCAGAAATTAAGTATGTCTCAACACAGATCAGCCACAATGAAATGTTTAAATATATTTACTAATAAATAATAAAAGAACAAGACAATACTAAACATTTATATATATATATATATATATATATATATATATATATATATATATATAGATAGATAGTAACATCAGAGTTCAAAATCATAAAAGAACATTGCAAGACAGTCTCAAATAAATAAAGAAAAACATCTAAACTATGCTTCACTATACTACTGACTGAATCTAAGTGAATTATACTTTTCCTTAGACATACTTACTCATAGTAAGGCAGATGTGTGGTGAATGGATCATTTCAGTTCAAAGACAAAATACAGAGTGATATCTCTCTCTCTCTCAGAGACTTCCAAACTAATATCTCAAATATTACTGCTGGGATAGCTTCCAGAATGACCTCATTTCTTGTCATCTGACCCCCCACCCCACTGATGCAGCTGGTAGCATTTAGTATCTACCTGTGAAAACACATAGACAAGAGCTTTTCTTAGATCTAAGACAGACCCTGGAAGTCATAAAACAATAAAACACTTCCAAGACAATACAAAAACCTCTAGTTCTAGACATTCCCCCAGATTTAATAAACCCCATGTAGGAATAGTGTAAGTCCTGCATGGAGAGTACTGTGGCCATGTCTGCAGCTCTTCCTCAACAGCTTGCCTTGCATATTAATGAAGGCATGCTACTGAGAGAGAACAGTGTAACATTGTTACAGAATCAATGTAGAGGGTGTGTTACCATGTCTGGAGATGTGTAATGCACCTCCTGCACTGTTAAAGTGCCAGATGGCAGTTACATAATAAAGTTAAATATGTTTAAATATTTTTTTTTATTTTTTTATTTTTTTGTGTTTGCGCTGCGAGGCATGGTGATTAGCAGCAGACACATGTCAGACATCTAAAAATAGAAACTGGATGCATTTAATTAGGAAGCATTTGCTGGTTTAAGCACTGCTCAACTAAGCTTAGCGGGTTTGCGCATTACTAAGCTTCGCTTAGCATTTTTAAAAATGGTCCAATGGCAGCAAACGGTGGGAAAACAGCCTTATTTAAGCTGAACAGGTGGGAATACAGCCAGGACCTATTGGAGTTTGAGCCATGCAAGAGCTATGGCTGGAGATGGAGAGGATGCATGCTCCCAGGTGCAGCGGTGGGGCATATTGGTGTCCAGGGTCAGGTTGGGCTCCTTGTAAAAGACCATGACAACTGGATGCTGCAGGTCCAGAACCAGGGGTCCAAATACAAATCTGAGGCCTGGGACTGGCTGGCACATGATCTCACCACTGCAACTGGCATCCCTCGCACTGGTGAGCAGGTCTGTCACCACTATGATGGCCTGAATATAGGAAGGGGGAACTCTTGGACCAGTGGATCCAAGATGCTCAGGATGACAATGTTCCACAAATTTGTAAGTATAGGAAACATTGATTTACCAAAGTCTAGTATGAATATCTGATAGACAGGTACAAATAATGGTGTGTTTTTCTCCCTACAGCTGCAGAGGAGAGAGCTTGTAAACTGGAGGCCCATGCAGGGGACCTGGCTAGGTTGTGCCGAGAGTGTGGTGAGTACAGATATATCCTGCAGTGTACAGTAATATAATTAAGAAAGAGTAGAGTAGTAACTGCCAGTAGGTATATTCTGTTTTGAGTGTACCTCGATGAATGTGTTCATAGACCTCGACAGGTATAAGTGAGTAATGCCGGGTAAGTTCAATATACATGACAGCATGAAACCTGATAATGTTAAGGCATGCAATTTACTACATCATTTATAATGTTCAGGAATAACAAGCATATAATGTATTAATAATGATGTTCTGGTAATAAAGTACAACTGGATTCATAATGTGTAGGGAATAAATTATCTGTATTTATATTTTCAGGAAATAAAGTGCACCTGTATTCAAAATTGTTAGGGAAATAAAAAGTTAGTAATGCATACATTCTGGAATAACAGTTGTCTTTCAATGCCTGCATTATGTAAAGTGTTCAACAATAAAAATACTGTTAACTGTTTCTTGTTACCCTCAATAAAGGTTTGGTGTGCCAAATTTTGTGTGTTTTTTGGGCTGTTGGGCTAGAAATTGAGTATTACATTTGCTGTGAAGTAAACATGGGTATAATACCATAAAGTAACTGAAGGTTGAGTGATAAAGAACTGTTTTGATAAAGTGTAGATGTGGAGCTGTACTTCAAGATATATTGCATTATGATATGTGTTGTGCACTATAAGATCTGAACCTTGAATAGTAATGTGTAAGGTATTATTGTGTGTTTCCCTCAGGATTGTCTAGTGTTGAATTCACATTTCAGCTATATGCATTCTTGAATGTAGTTATGCTGATGCAGGCAAGTATGAAACTGTAATAGCTGTAGACTGCAAGTAAACCATCTGCAACTGTATCTGGGTCAGCTAGCCAACCCAACACACTGATATGGTCTGTACACATCAAGTGTTGCCATTCACTCCACTTGAGGTTAAATGTGTACACCTACATTACAAGTAGTAAGACACAGTTCACCTACTATCTCTGTTATGCATGCATCTCAGGCATGTGTGTTCAAGTGTCACTGCAGTGTTGTGTGACACTCTACCTACATTACCAGGTCAGACTTTGTTACCTGGTGAGCACTACATATCAGTCAATCAACACACAGCAGCAGTAGCTCAGTTTGCTAAATGATATGTATGTTGTTAATTTTTCCACACTCAGACCAGAGTTCGAATCCAGGGACAAGTACTACTATATACTTATAGAAACAGACAAGTACTACTGAATATGTATAAAACAGTTATGTATTCGTAACAGATGTTCTCCCCACAGGAATTACAGGTAAATTGTCTGTAGTAGCTGTCCCAATGGTATACTCATTTGTGTGTCTAGATGTACTAGTGTGTAAACAGCATTGCTCAGCAATGTGAAAATACTTCATTAAATTAAACTTTCACAAGTATGCTACTATTCCAAGCTAATAAGATAAATAAAACTGTTTGTTGTTATGGCTGTATACCTGGTGTGTCTGCAAATGCCTGCTGATAATCTAATCCCATGCCTGCCAAGGACAGCAGGATATGTGTAAACTCTCTGTACTATGGACGATACATGTCTCTCGAGTGTCACACTGTCATGGATAGTGATCACTGTTGCCAAAACCCTTGGACACAGATTTAACATCCAGTCGAAGTATGTCAGTAGCACACTCACACATCAGTGCACAGTACACCTTAGTAGTCATATATGTTCCCTTGACATGTAATAGTCCCCTGTAGTTGTGTACCTGTAGGTGTTACAGCTTGGCCCATATTGTCCCATGTGGATAGCTTGAGAGGTATGTATGTGCTACAGCAGATATAGGGCACTTGTACACATAAAAGTGAAGGCAGACCTGTAGAGTGTAGAACAGTACTGTTGCAATAAATGTAAGCCTATACTGTTGTTAATGGAATGTCTTTCTCTCTCTCTCCCCCAACCCTTATCTACATCACAAATATTATTATTGTTATACTATGGGTATGGTTTCCATTTCACGTAGGTTGTTCTCAAAACCTATGTTGGGCCTTGTGTTTTATTATTGCTACAGAATACAATGGTTGCATACTAACATATCTTGTTGAAATACCAGTGGTGCTGGCCTTGTGTCGTAACTGTTACTAGCATGCTGTTACAATACTGATTCTTATCCCATTTATTGTTGTGTTCTGTATGATATGCAATTTTCTTGTTCTGGGGTAATTGGAGCACCCATGCATGCTGTTATAACTAATATTTAAATGATCTGTGCATGCCTAACCTATACACTTAGAAAACACTTCAACACAATAGTATGAGTGGGTGGGCCAGTACCTGTAGGCCGGTACCTGTGGACCCACTTACCCTACCTACCCCACCTCATCTGGCTGTGGTACCAAGTCCCATCATGTATGAGACCCAATCTGGCGCTGCCCACTCCACTAGTCCTGCAACACCCATGGGTGGAACTTCCTCTCTGGCCAGGGCCCAATCCCTTGAGGTGCAGGAGCAGAGAGGGAGTAGTCACCCAGCAACAGCTCCCAGGGATGGTGTGCAGGATTCTCCAGCATGATATGGACAATTGACTGCACCAGATTGAGGGAAAACTGGTGCACCTGGCGGGGCAGGCTGGCCCTGATGTCCAGCCCCCCAGCACAACCACCTTTGGGACCATGAAGGAGCAGTAGTGACTGCCCATGGGAAGGAAGCTCAGTCCCACTGCTGCCATCTGGTGGCACTTGGTCCTCCAATTCCACAACACCCTCTCTGTCCAAGGTGTTTACCCCCTCTTGTGTCATACACCACTCCTGTCTGCTGTCTTGTCTGTCTTATCTGTTTGCAAATGATACCTCTCCTACCCAACTTACCTCCACACATGTACCTATATCCCTTTCCCAACATTCCACTCTCTCCTTAAAAAAAAGGGATCTGTCCTCAAAATAAATATCGACCCATACATAGCTCTCCATTTCACCTACACCTACATTGCCATCAGTCAATCATCACAGTAATTAATCAACAAAGTTACGTCACCCAAACCCCTCCCTCTGGGATGTGAGGCTTCAAATTCCAAATTGTGCAGATCATGCACAACTGTTGCTGTAGAAGAAATGGAGAGCTATGGTCCTCTTCTACACCCATCCTGCACGTCCCTACCTGCCTTTCATGTTGTTTTTACCCTTCTTGCCATCACCCCTTTCTTCATTTCTTTTTTGGAAATAGTGCAGGTTTAAGTGGGGATAACTGCAAACCAGCTTAAAGATGCTTTAATCACCTTCTGTCTTTCTGAAGAGCATTGATATCTGTGCAGTAACTGAGACCTGATTCAAGGCTCCAGAGAGGACCCCTGCAATACCAAGCTACAACTCGTACCACACTTTTTGGCCACCAAACCAAGATAAAAACACTAAAGGTGGAAGACTGTCCATATTCTCCAAGGATAGTCACATCACCAGGCTAGTTGCCCAACACAATGCATCTGAAATTCTCCAGGTGCAACTAACACTAGGTAAGACTGCAATCCAAATTGTAGCTTGCTACAGATCCCCACCATGCTCCAATGTTCTCACTACGCCTTTTAAAACATACTGGAAAATATTAAAATACAACTAAATACCCTAATACTGGGTGATTTCAACTACCCTCCCATTAACTGGGAAAACTACTCATGTACCAACACCTTTAACCAATGGTTCTTGGAATTCATAAATTCCAATGCCCTCGATCACCTAATCCATAGTTGCACCAGGGGCTCCAATATCCTAGACCTGGTCATTTACCAATATGTGAAATTGATGCTCCACACCTATGGTCACCCCCTCATTGGTCAGGTCTGACCATAAGCTAATCACCCTTGACGTCCACATCTCTCCCACACACCCCAGTAAAGAACCTCCATAAAAAACTTCTCCAAGGCCAACCATGTTGCTCACGTCAGAAGTGACAAATTTCATGACACCCATGCAGATGGGAACTGAAAGTTTGACTGCTGAATCCTACACTAAGGTACTGTACAAGCACATCCACTCATGGATGAATCGTGCCATCCCAAATAGAACCAAGACACTCTCCTCCAAAAAAAGGAAGCCAATCTGGTGGTTCCCTGGCATAAGCAAACTTTACAACAAAAGGAAAAAGCTGTTGCAGAAAAAAGGAAAATCCCAGGATGCAAACAAAAACTCCCTTACCAGCCTCAGTAAGAAGCTGAGATCCCTCATAAAATCCTCCAAAGCTAGTTATGAAAATAAAGTTACTAAAGATTCCAAAGGCAACCATAAGGCATTCTATAGTTATGTCAAGAATCTAAAGGGCAATGCTCAGATCTGCTCTGACCTACAACAGAAAGGCATGAAATATACTGATCCCAAGGATATTGCCAATATCTTGGCAGATCGATCCAGTGCCAACTTCACTCCCCTCTCACTCTGTAAGGACCCATCTCAATACCAAAAGATTGCCAAATTCTGGTAATAATGGCCACAAAGTAAAAAACGCACCCTCCAAAGCTAAGAATACAGCATCCATGGGACCAGATGACATCCCGGGCTTTGTACTACATGAACTACAAAATGAATAGGCACCTCACCTAAGTGTCATGTTTAATTATAGCCTAACCTCAGGCTTCATGCTCACTGAGTGGTGCACCGCTACAGTTATCCCACTCCGCAAGGGGGTATCCACCTTGGATCCTGGGAACTACCGCCCCATTAGTCTGATGAGCCTGATCTGCAGTACCATAGAACATATTTTCATGGAACTTATAAACAAAGACATTGGCAACCTTCAAACACTGGACCCCACCCAGTTTGGGTTCATAAAGGGCCAATCTTGTCTCCTGAACCTGATTGACTTCTTTCAATCAGTCTCCACAGCTGTGGACGATGGTAAGGCAGTCCACACAGCCTATCTGGACCTCGCCAAGGCTTTCTACACCATCCCCCACTCTGGAATCATAGCTAAACTTACTAAGCTGGGCATTAATCCATACGTCACTAGATGGGTTGCCAACTGGCTTACTGACAGAGCTCACACTGTAAAAGTAGCTGACTTCAAATCCAGCTCCAGACAAGTGACTAGTGGAGTACCTCAGGGTTCAATCCTGGGACCGCTATTGTTTGGCATCTACTTCTCTGAAGTACAGGCCAACACTAAGGGACTCTGGCTAACAAAGTTTGCAGATGACTGCAAACTGAGAGACATTACTGAATCTCCAAATGCTGTAGATATTCTACAAAAGGGCCTTACAGAAAAAAGATGCTTGGTGCCAGAGCCATGGGCTCAAGCTCAATACCAAGAAATGTATACTTATCCCCTTTGGGAAAAATATGTACCCATGAATTACCACATAGATGGCAGTACGTTAAACACCAAAAGTGTGATAAGAATCTTAGGGGCATAGGTGGACAGTGGTCTCACCTTTGATAACCACATTGCCACAACAGTGAGGAAATCCTTCTATGTGGCACACCTCATCACTAAGGGATTTTCATCCAGAAAAAAAGGAGGTCATTGTCCCACTGTACTCATCCCTCATTAGACCCATTGTAGAATACAATGCCCCATTTGGTATGTACCTCTCAAGACATCTGCAACAACTGGAAAGGCTGCAGAAATACCTCACTAAAAGAATCACAGGCCTAAAGCAGATTCCCTATGCTGACCGTCTAAAAAAACTCCAGCTATACTCTGTTGCATATTGTCTACTCAGAGGCATTCTCTGCTTAACATACAAGGCCATGTCAAACCCAGAGCTACTGGGCATGCTACACTTAAAGAAATCCCAATCCCTCAGAGCCACATGCTCCAGGGATCTAAACCTTGTCATCACAATGAACAAAACATACTGGAGGGATAGGTTCCTGACCCAGAGACTCCCCAGACTCTGTAATAGACTGCCCATACATATAAAGCAGAGTGCCTATTTGGCCCTTTTCAAAAGGAGCCTTGATGATTGGATACGAGTTTGGAAATTCAACCTAGGGATCACGTCAGTTGTCCTGCTAGACAGTGGTCCAAAGAAGTAAATATTGTGGGTAGAAATAGCCAGGGAATTGTTATGGCTAGGCTTGTATAGGCTGTAGGGCTTATAGCCTGGTATCAACCTACAAACCTATGAACATTGTTCTGTATATCTGCAAAACAATCACTCCTGCCAAGTCTCAAACCCAGGGCCCTGCTAACTATGATATAGTGCATTAAGCTCACCAGGCCACTCAGCTTTGAAGAATTGCATGTGTTTCCATAAGCTCATCCTGTTTATTAATAATGCACAGCAGAGAAATATTCACCACCTGCTTGATTTCTAACCCAGGAACCTGTTGACTGAAGCACAGTGCCTTAACCTACTAAGGCACTCAGCTTTGAAGACAGAGGTGTTTTCATAAACGTCTCTTGATTATCATTGATGCACAGCAGAAAACTACACAGCCCTGCCAAGTTTCAAACCCACAACCCAGTGAATTACAGCATTGTGCATTTGCACACTAGGCTACTCAGCTCTGAGAAATATCAAGTGTTTCCATAAACACATCCTTATTGCCAGTGACACACTGCTTGTACATATAATGAGAGAAATGTCAATGCATGTGGGAATGTGATACAGACACGAAACCAGTACACATACAAATAAATGTTGATGGATGTACATGAGACCTAGGATATCAGCTAGAGATGACAACTGCAGACTGTTGCAGAATGTCCACAGTGGTGCCACCTACATTTGGCAACTTGTCACACAACCTATGCTGTGTGCTGACATACTGGCAAGTCAGTACACATTGAGATTATGAAATCAGGACAGACACTTCAGTGTCACACATCATACACATCCGATCACACATGTTCATGCCAATCCTGTGTAATAGACTGCATGCTTGCACATATGTCTTGCAAATACACCTGCTATAGTATTGACTGCATAGCTCAATCTGTTACATTCCTAACAAGCTTAAAATTTTTCTACACACAGTCCTGGCTTCCATTCCAGTGTGTTGCATGTCAAGTACATGGTTGCTGGAACAATTAAATGACTGAGCCATGCAATGTTAAGCAGAAATTGTCACTTCTACTGCAGTCACTGCCACCCACATTAGCAGCTAAATGGCCTGTAGGTTAGGACACACTTGACAAATATTTATAGGTGTCTTAAATGTCACCTACCACTCTCTGGATGGCACTTTTGCATAATATATGTACCAGAGGCACATGCCTCACCTGGATTGTTATAGGTACCCTCACCCTAGCTATGCTGTGAAAACAGAGCTAACACTGCTCCCTCACTCACATATACAGCTTGCTGTCCTACAATATGTTCACAATCCCCAGTATGGCTCCTGGGCAGAATGCAGCAGTTGCAGCCTGAAACATATGCATCAGTATGTTCAGCTACCTGCTGCAGACCTACCATTTGTCCCAAACAGCAAGAACAGGGAATCCACACAACACCCATACATAAAGGGGCGGGGGGATGCTGTGACAGGGACATGTGTCAAAGTCTTCCCCTACAAACATACACAGCTGATAGACCAGTGGCTACTGTAGCAGCATGCATATTCTGATGCAAATGACATATGACACTTACATCTGCCTGTCTCCTTACTGACCTCAACCCACATTGTTAAGCAGTAAACTGCCACATAATCAGAAAGTCTGTTTTAATCAGAAAGTCTGTTCACAATGGCCAAACATAGCATGCAAAACTGTGGACATACCACATAAATCCAAAGTGTGGACAGCATTTCAACCTACACTGTGATGCTGTAGTCCCCACACCTCAATAATGTCCTTCTCACAGGCCAGGAAAAGGGTCAAGGCCTACATGAAGGCCTCAAATACAGCACTGTGTTGTCATGACTTTGGCTAATAAAAATGCAACCCAGCTGTGTCTGAATGCAATTAGTAAGTCTGAGCCACAGATTGGTGCACAGGCAAGTAGCTGTTCATGCGCATTACCCTCAAAAGGCAAGCTGCTGCCTATGGTACACAGGTCTGTGACTTTCTCTGTGATGACAGACTGTGCTATCCTAGCATTCTACCACAGTATTTCTGCACATAAAAGAGTACAGCACTATACCAGGTATGTAATAGTATTTCCCATGTAATTGGACACAGTTGGGGGCTACAGGCATGGGAAATACGGATTACAACAATAGAGGTCCATGGTAAATATCTTGAAATTACATGTTGCTGTTAGACAGCTGTCCAGGCTTTCCTTTTCACTCTTTGTTGTGCCATAGATCACAGCTCAGGCCCCTGAGTCACTCCAGCAGTGGTCAGCTCATGTGCCATAGATCACAGCTCAGGCCTCTGAGTCACTCCAGCAGTGGTCAGCTCATGTACAAATGCAACTGGAATGTGTATTAGACAATAGTGACAGTCAGTAGTGGTGGATACAGCTGCCATATCACATGTTGTACTGTCAGTCTGCACCTTTCACTCTGTGAATGTTACACAGGCATAGTTCAAACATTGCCCAGGTGTCCCTGACTGTTCCTGATGTATTCTGGCTAGGTCGTTGTGTACTCAACACCTCTATATCATCGCCTGAGAACTACAGCTAGAAAACCTGTCAGTACCCTACGGCAGGACAGCAGGTTATAGCCATTGGACACAGGCTCCATCTCAGCAACTGAGTGTACATATTGAGCATGCAACATGTGGGAATAAATACAGTACCAGATTTTAAAGTACCATAACTGTTTTCTGAGGTGTCTTGCCTGTGGCACACAGATTCCCCACAGTCTGGAAGCAACCATTACATATTGTCCAACTGTTTTCCAGACATCCACATTTGTCTGGCAGGGGGTCCACATATATCAGTCACATGTACACATTCTGCAAACATCTGTGCACTGTAGATGTTGGACATCCACAAAGGGGATACCCTACAACATGTTTGCAGTGCTGTCTGTAATGGTGTCGCACAGATCTTTCTGGATTGTCCCCATACACCTTTGGTACTACTCACCTATTTGTCGGATGGTGGATGTATGACATGGTACTGATATGTCGCCCCTAGGGGACACACCACTGTAGATATCAGTGATGGGAGTGAACACATAACAACACAGTCCATCACAGCACACAGGGTCATAACTGGTATACCTAGGATCATACAAGGTCACTAGGCTATTGGCCCTGAGGCCCTCACAAGCATAGCCCAGAGTTTAGCCTATGTTATGCAAGTCGGCACCCATTGCCCCAGTCCAGCAAGGCCACAGGTGGCATCCTAAGTGTGTATGTCCTGTTAACCATCCAGTTATCCAGATCTCACTTGAAAAGGTGTAAATAGCTACCCTGGCTGATATGGACAGGGTGTCCATTCCACATATGGGTGAGTGTGTGGGACACACATCTCACCCGCCAACAAGTCCTGTTGATGTGACACCAAGTTGAGGGTGTGTGTGCAAGTTAATATAGTGGAGCCAGACTTGCAGTTGTGCAGCAGTCCCATAAAGGTGGAGTCCATAATCACCTTGCATGCCAGACAGAGGTCAGCTCTGAGGAGTCTGTATGAAACTTGGTAGAGGGATGGGATAATCTGTGTATAGTAGATGTGTGAGGCCCTGGTATTTCTGCTGGGGAACCTCTGTGATCTCCACAGCCGCTATATGTACTTTGCTAGGTAAATGACCACAGGGGCATTATACTCAATAAGGGTCCTTATTAGTGGGGAATACAAGAATGTTGTGACGCCCATGTCCCTGGATGACATTGCATTATGTATGAGGTGAACAATGTAGAAGGTTTTTCTTAAAATGGACAAAACTTTTGGAGTTTTGTTATTTGGGCAGCAGGATGGATGAGCATGTTTCTAATGAAGACATCATAAAAATTTTGCAACAAATTAATGAAAAACTGCGAGTTCATACCTCCCAAATTAAGACCTTGATGGACAAGCAAACTAATTCCCTTGGTTCATTCGGGAGTTTTGGTCTCCTGCTCACCCAGCCAACCCTGGTTTCTATGGATAGCCACAGTTCAAGACTTTTTGATCAAAGTGGGATGCAAAGCGACGTACAAGATAAAATGAAAGCTTTTGGTGAAAATAACAATGTGGGACTTAATGGCCAGAATTTTGACAGTTCAATTCATTACAGTGTATGGAAAGAGAATAGATTTTTGTTTGACAACAGCAGCAATATGGAGAATGAGCAACGCCAGCATGTATCTACTTTGAATGACAAATTGAAATGTTTTGAAAAAGACTTGACATTGTTTAAAAAATACAGTTAGAAAATGCATATTTGAATAAAAATATAGAAATGCAACAGGTACCATGAGGACTAAGGATGTGGAGGTATCCAAATGGTGTCAAGGACAACAGTGAATTTTTAAAAGATGTGCATTCATTATTTGATAAAGCTGGTTTGGATCTCATGAGGTTGATGGTGAAACACAATCAAAATAAAATAGAAAAAAAGGTGAAAGACCTTGATGACCTTGATGAGTCTATTAAGGCTAATCGTGAGTTTAATCAAAACCAGTGTGTAAATCAAAACCTTCACATCCAGGTCAACAGTGTGTGCAATATCATCTTTGTACGTAAAGAAAACAAAATCAGAAGAGACCTGAATGAGGATACACATGACATTGTATACCCATTGTCCTTGGGGCACATTCAACAGGGGCGTGGCGATGTGCCCAACTAGGAAAGGGAAGTGATGCAAGACAATGCGAGTCTTCAAAGAGGGCGTAACCAGCATTCTCAGTCGGAAAATAACGTGGATAAAGCGATCAGATGTTCTGACTGACTGAGAGACAAGGCAGCTTCCACCACTTTGTTGTCTTTTCTGGGAGAGGCTGACAGGATTTTGGGGCACAGGGTGCAAGGCCAAAAGTCTACAGGACAAGAAACAATTAGACTTGGCGGTCCTGCCACCTACCCCATGAGAAATGGACTGTGTTAAGCAAGTAAGTGATATGGCAGGTTCCCTATCTCTTGTAAATCAACATGTACGTTCGGATGAAAGCATTGCTGGCAGGAGTGACATTTTTTATGCATTCAATGACAATTTTTGTTTGCTCTATACACTATGGCAAAATGAACTAGACCCATTGGGGTCCGGAGTGAACCAAACGAATAATGAATGCGCGGTTTTAGACAATGAAATGGGACAATTTTCATTAATGGAGGTCTCCATACATTCTGTTGATGATGATTTTTTTGTTGGAAAGGTGAATGGTAGTCTAATTGATGGGATATACAGTACAGCAGAATGTAATACTTGTGTGGCCGAAAAAGTGGGGGTAGATTTGAACGACGACAGTGTTAATGAATTGATGGTGTGTCAGATGGGTGAATCTGGCAGTCACAACATTAATGATGAATCAGTTTTAGATATTCTGATACAATGTCTTGATGAGCAACAGACATTTACTGACCGGATGAAACCTGAAATTGTTTTCAACAATAAAGGTGATTTTAAAATTTATAATTATTCCAAGTTAAACATCAGCAAAAAACATGCTGATTTTTTGGCAAAAGGGTTCACCTTTGTCCCTTGTAGATCTGGGAGTGTGGTAGAATCTATCATTGACCTAAAAAAATACACCAGATAGTTAAATTTGCAAGTCTGGTTCAACCAGGAGATGGGTGTGGAAGGCCAGACTAGGGACATGTGTAAAGCACATAGTACTTTTAACCCCCCCCTTAAACAAAACCATTAAATTATTTGAAAGAATGTGTGAGAAGGAAATTAGGAAGAGTTATTGTAAAAAGGAAGGATGTGTAAGTTCTAACATGACTAGTGAAGGAAAACAATTAATGTTGGATTTGACAAAAGACCCTATGGTCAGATTCATGAAACCTGACAAGGGTAATGGAGTTGTAATAATGGACGGGGGGGGCTCTCTGAATGGAATGAGCACCATTTTGCTGGGGGACACTTATAATGAGAGCTCCTTGAATGAAGTTAAAGTTGCATTCAGGAAGATAGATTTAGTGTTAGATGACATGGTTTATCAGGCTCAAATCAATGAAGATAAATACCACTACATGAAAAATAAACATCCAAGGGTGCCTAATATCTTTGCCATCCCAAAAATCCATAAAGGGCTTGTAAATCCAAAATTCAGGCCCATTGTAGATGGAAAAAGGTCAAAAACCCATTTTATTTGTAAATATTTAGACCGAATAATGCAGAGGAGTTTGGGTTGTTTCAATTACATCAGTAAATACTCCTGGCAATTTATAAACAAGTTAAGAGGGATAAAGTTAACATCAGACATGATTATGGTGACTACTGATGTAGTCAATCTGTTCACAGTGATTCCACATGATACTAGTATCAATTGGTTGGAACAACAGCTTCATAAAACTAATAATTTTGGTCAAGATGAAATTAATAGAATAAGTGTGCTTATGGAACTTGTTCTGAAGAACAATTATATTTGGTTTGAGGGACAGTATTATAAACAGACAAATGGTGTAGCAATGGGGGCAGCATGTGCCCCCATTTTTGCAAACCTGATCATGTCCTATTGGGAACAGGAGTATGTGATGAATAGTTGTTACAAGTCCCAGATTATGTACTATACCCGGTTTTTAGATGATCTTTTTCTGATTTAGAAAGACACTGAAGACAGTCTAAATGAGTTCCTTCTGTATATTAATGAATTTGGATTTTCATAAATTCACTTATGAATACAACAGGAACAAAATTGTTTATTTAGATGTTGAATTAGAGATTGATTGGAAAATATGAGCTTTAACACCAGGATTCACAGAAAGTCTACTTTTTCCAACTCATATTTGGATTATGGTAGCTGGCACCCGCACCATCAAAAGAGGGCAGTGGTGAAAGGCCAGTTGGTGTGGCAGTCAGGATGGTGAGTTCTAATGTTGACTTCCTGGTGGAAACTGAGTACATCATTCAGATGTTTAGGCAGAGAGGTTACTCGGACTGTCTTTTAAGTGATGTCAGTAAGGAAGTAGTTTACAAACAGGAACAAGGTGTTTACAGGCCTATATTAGACAATGGGTTTTTGGTAAGTAATAGATGTAACAGTAATAGGATCAATCCTAATTTAACCTTTATTTTAACATACAATGGGATGGCTAACATCATTACTGAAGTTATAAAAGATAATTGGGAGATTTTACAATTTGATGCCAATGTAGGGGCTAAAGTTGGTAAGAGTCTGAAACTTGTCTTCAGGAGAGATAGATCCATCAAAAATATTTTGGAGGGTGTAAAACATGAAAATAAAACCAACAGAAAGTTTGTTAACTATGAATGTAATTCATGGTCCTTTTGTCCATTCATTTTGGAAACAGGATGGAGAATTAGGGTCAATGGTAAGGTTATTAATATTAAAGGACACTACAATTGCAACAGCATGAATGGCATATACATGGCTAAGTGTAATGAATGTCCTATATTTTATATGGGTAAAACATGTAGAAAGTTCAAACTAAGAACTGATGAGCACCTGGGTGATTTGAGACATTGTAGGAGTACCAGTGCCCTTTATTGACATGTTAAAGAAAATCAGGGTCATCATTTTAAATTTTTAGTCATAAGCAGTTAGTGAAGGATGAACAAGGCTGTATTTTAGATATCCATTTAGATGTTATGGAGCTGAGATGGCAGTTGTATTTCAATGCCTCCCAGTACCCTGGCATCAATGAAACTATTAGTATTGCTAGTGTTTTAAAGCTCGATCAAATTTAGGTTAGGTATGGGTTCTTATAAAAGGACCAATTGTGTTATGTTTATAACAGATTGTTTTATGGTTTGAAGGAATTTATAGTTTGGTAATATTTATTTTTATACTGTGAATTTAATTCAATGTATGTGAAACACAATTTGTACATTATTGAAGGCACTACAAGAGTTAAGGAATGTGAAAACTTACATCTTTGTGCATTGCTTTTAATGAAATGAAAATGTTAATTGAATAATTGGGGTGGGTATTTTAATGGCTGAGTTTGGGTGGGACATTGTTCTGAGGAAGTCTCTGTAGTGGAGAAGAAAGCACTAAACAACTGTGAATAAAGTGTGGTGAATTTATTGGAAGTGTTCGACTCTTGCTGGCTTGAGTTTCTGTGGTTTTCTTACAATGTAAGCAACATGGTGGGCAAATGTCATGTTGCCATTAACCCGTTGCACATAGCACTCTTGACTGATTGTCTGTTTAGGATGTTGTTAGTACTGTGATAATATGTGAGGACATCACTCTGCCCAAGGGGGATGATGAGTCATGTGTCTGTGTCAGACCCTCGTGGCAGATGGGTACATCACTAGGGAGTCCGGTGACAGCACCCAGCATGCAGTCATCTGCAACCATGGTCGGCCGCAGCCCAATGGCTATGCCCTACACCTCAGAAGAGTGCATCATACATAACAGAGGCCCACATACAGAACACCAGGTTACACCACTAGTTATGGTCTACAGCTTGGGGGTATTCCCCTATGTGGTCTAGGTGGGCCCTGTCAGTGTGCCAGTGTGCTACCCATCTGGTGACATATGGCCGGATACATAGATGGAAGCGTATAGCTATTATGGCCAAGTGGGGAATACTGTCACAAAGTCTTTGGCCAGGCCAAGATAGGCAGTGTGTACTGTCACCCACCATCCATGGCTTTGGTGACTGTGTCCAAGAGGTCAATCAATTGTAACAGACATGATCCCCACCTTGACAAAGCCTAACTGTGCATGATGTAGTGTGTGGAGGTCACCAATGCCCCTGTTAATGAGATACACAATGAACTGTGCCATGGCCTTGCAGCTCAGCCTTGTTAGGCTGATGAGTCTATAATGTGCCATATTGGTGGACACTCCACCTCAGCATGAAGGGGTGACAGTGGGCATCCTCCACTTGGCTGGGACAAAGGCGGTAGTCAGGCCTTGATGGAATACAATACCTTATGGTGCTGCAAGGTCATGCTTGGGGTCATGTAGGATGCATCCTGTGATGTGATAGGCTCCCATGGCAGCTGTATACCATGACTTTGAGGTGGCAGTGGTGACCTGTTCCCTACATGCAAGGGGAAGGGTCAGGTACTAGGGATGTCCTGATTTACTGATGGGGGAACAGGGGGTGAAACCTACACTGAATCTGACAGGCAGCAAGTATGCTATACCTACAGCACTTGTATATCTGGTGTTCTTGACCACTGCTACTGAACAGATCTGAGTGCTTCTTTTGATGTTGCAGACATATGTGAAGAAAGGGAGATGATTGTCTGTAGTGGATGTCTCCAATGTGGGCTTGGGGTTTGCTTTGCAAATATCAAGTATCATAGGATCGTAGGATCATAGGAAGTTCTAGGCTTTTGGCCCTGAGGCCATTACAAGCCTAGCCATTAGTTTATCCTCAACAGAATCATCAGTCAGCAGCTGTTGCCCCTGTCATTGAAGGACAAAGGTAGTACCCCTGGGACAGATTTCATCCACTCATCACGGTTACATTTGATGAAGGTCTGCATGGTACTATGCTTGACATGTATGGAATTGCATTCCTGAGACAGGGCAACCTCTGGTAGACAAACCTGCCTCTCTGGCAGGTTTTGTTGATGTTGCATATCAGATTCAGGCCTGTTATGCTGGTAATACATGAGGAATTAGACTCACATATATGGGGCAGCTGTTGAAGGGCAGGGTCCAACATTGCCTTGTAAGGCATGCCACAGCCCACCTCTGGCCAATCTGTCTGATACCATGTGGGGCACTACTGATTAGAGGCAGTCTACATGGGACAGGTGTTGGACTCCATGGATTACTCTGTTATTAATTTCTCCAAGTTGTTTGGGTGTCTAATACCATGATGGGAATGGACCCCATTCCTAAGTCAAAGTACAATTAAAGTTCATGAAATTAGTATTGTTTCACTTTTTGATGTTAGCCAAAAGTGCTCTTTGCAGCACTCGCAATGTGCCCAGTAATTACTCCTTCTGCAATTCGTACGATGTTACATGACTTGGTAACATATCTAAATACGATTGTAAATTCTATTTTATAAGACCAGTTGCTCCTATTACTATTGGAACTGTCTGGGTATCTTTCATCCACAAGGCTCTCATTTCTGCCTGCAGATCAAGGAATTTTATGACTTTGTGCCTCTGTATGCAAGACACTGTAGTCACTAGGTGTGGTGATTTCAATAATCAATGCTACTTTTGTCTTCTTTTCTTGGACCACTGTCATGAGAGTTGGCAGGATAAACCATACCCATGGCATGTACAAAGGACAGTACTTCTCTTGGTCAGCCAGTATGACATCTTATTTTTGTAGCATTTCCCTAGATTATGCTATGTCTCCGAACATTAAGGCATTTCTAATGTAAAATAACTACTTTATGCAACTATTACACACATGTAGGAAATGTTTGTTGTCCTACACTCTTGGGACCTATGCATTGTTTTAGTTTTCACAGGACACACCTGGCCAAACATGGACTGCAACCCTACATGGTGGGACTGGTGTTGGTCCTAACACAGTCACACTGTTGCAAGGGAATACACACACACACACACACACACACACACACACACACACACACACACACACACACACACACACACACACACACACACACACACACACACACACACACACACACACACACACACACACACACACACACACTCATGAACAACACTTGAGCTTGAGAGTGGAACTCCTACCTATCTAGTTGTGCATACTATAGCACAACATACATATCACATGCACCACAGAGCTTATATGTTTTTGTAGTGTTGGACACTACTATTTAGGTGGAGGACATCTTCAGGTAATGTAAAGGTTGTCACTGTGGGGTTAATAGGTTTGCACATACCATTAAGATAGTATAACCATTGCACACAAAGACAGGCACACTGCTACAGGGGATATGCTTCACACACATTCACAGAGTTTCTAGCTTTGAGATTAGAACCCCTACCTATCTAGTTGCATGTACTATAGCGCTTCATACTTACACATGTGCCACAGAGTTTATGTGCCTGGAGGGTGTCTAACAGTACATCTAAGGTGGATGACACCAGCAGTCCTTGTAAAGTAATCCAATGGGGGATAAACAGGGTAGAACAGGCCCTCAAAATGGTACACACACACACACACACACACACACACACGCACACACACACACACACACACACACACACACACACACACACACACACACACACATACACAGTGGAGAGTTTGTAACTGTGCATCTAAGGTGGATGACATCAGCAGGTCCTGTAAAGCAGGCCAATGGGGGTTCACAGGTAGGCACACCCTTTAAAATGTATTGGCATTGCACACACATAGGCCAGAAATACACACAGATGCAATGGGATGTACTTATGCACACTCACTGAGTTACCATTGCTAGGATTAGAACTACTAACTATCTAGCTGCATACACTATAATGCTAAGCAGTTATTGCATGCACCACAGAGCTTAGTTATTTTGATAGTGTCTGCCACTGCTGTTTGGGGTGGATGATATCAGTAGCTCCTGACAGGAGGCCACTGTTGTGGAGGACAGCAGTTACGGGGCCACAAAATGAGTGACCATTGCACAGACATAGGTTTGTTGGGCATGTGTATTCTACTGTAGATGGAATATACACACAGATGCACACAAGGTGCTTGATGTGATATTAGAACCCCTACCTACTTACTATTACACATTAGAGCTCACTGCACTATTTGTACATGCCACTGGTTACAACTGGTGTACGAGTGGCTGCAGTACTACATCACACTATCCCTTTCTGGGTCTCCTTTTCCCTCTTTGTCTCCCTCCCCCTCTGTCTGCCTCTCTCTCTCTCTCTATATATATATATATATATATATATGTGTGTGTGTGTGTGTGTGTGTGTGTGTGTGTGTGTGTGTGTGTACCTATATATAGGTGTCTATATTAAACTCAACAGATCCAGGTATATCCTATATGTGCCACATACGGATAGACAATGGTAATCATGTCTGATGGGGATAGGGAGAGACACAAGGGATAAATTGCTGTGTGTCTGCACACAGATATATCAACATCATAGTTCTATAGTCAGATGTGGGTTCAGACATGGGCTGAAATTAGCTAAGTGTAGGAGCATGTCTAGTATGACCATCATTAATTACAATGGGACTCCAGGCCAGACCTACCTGTACTCCAGTCCAAGATATTTTTGTGCTACAGCCAATTGTCTGCTGAACCTGATGAAACAGTCCAACAACTCCCTGATATAATGCCTGAGGGATTTCCTGGCTGTGTGCTGTCCATAATATCTGACCCATAGGCAGTCCAATACAGATCTAGGCTGTGCACAGTGTGTATTGGACTGAACAGAGTTTTGTATAATATGTCTGCTACATTTTGCATAGCACTGTGATTTCTTGGTATGTCAGTGGCAAATCATTATAGATTGATGTGAGGAACCGCTGACAGGCATTTAGGTTACTGACTCCTACACTGCACGTAACTCATGCTACTATGATGTGAGGAACCGCTGACAGGCATTTAGGTTACTGACTCCTACACTGCACGTAACACATGCTACTACACAAACTGTTCTACTCTGCACTTCCTACAATTGTCTGGCCAGTAGTTCCTCCTTCCCATTATAGTGGGCCTTTGTCCTGCCCTGCTCCAGTTCCTGGTTTTGTTCACAGTTGCTGCTCTATGTAGTTGTAAGTATGCTGTGACTGGGGTAAGAAATGTACCACCACACACACATGCTGTGACTGGGGTAAGAGATGTACCACCACACACACATGCTGTGACTGGGGTAAGAGATGTACCACCACACACACATGCTGTGACTGGGGTAAGAGATGTAACACCACACACACATGCTGTGATTTGCTGTGATTGGGGTAAGAGATGTAACACCACACACACATGCTGTGACTGGGGTAAGAGATGTAACACCACACACACATGCTGTGACTGGGGTAAGAGATGTAACACCACACACACATGCTGTGACTGGGGTAAGAGATGTAACACCACACACAGAGTTACAGACTTCACACCTCTGACTGTACCTGTGTTGCAGGTTGCCCAGTATTGTGCCCCATACGTCTGCTCTGTTCCTCAGATGGTTTGTGTTGTACTGTTATTATAAGGCTACATGTACTGTTATTATAAGGCTACATGTTGCCCATACTCTCAAACTCTTACAGCCATTAATCTGGACAGGGCCGTATATAACTGTGGGCCATAGGCCCAAACATGGGAACAAGATTTTTCTCTTACAAATCTAGACTATTGATAGAATGGTTTTGTATTAGCATTCATTTTCCAATGGGTATGAAGTCTGCATGTGAACTGTCTGGCATTAGTTTCTCACAGCAGCTTTTATTGATTTGCCAATAGTTTGCCAGAAAACTGCAATGTTATGACACTCAGAACAGATATAGGAGTGGTAAATGTGTACATTCTGCTAAACTCTGTACATTTGTGAGGTATGGATGGTGCCCACTTACTTGTAAGTACTGACATAGTTACTTGACAGCCTTTATATCCTGTTGCTAAACTGACTTGTTACAACATGCTGTTCTTTTAGCCACCATCTAGGTTACTAAGGGCTGTTGACTGTCCATATCTGTGGCCCCCTGTCCCTCCATTGTCTCTGTCTTTGTCCAGCTTTCTTGCAGTAACAAATACTGGCATATGGACAGTCTGTAGAACTCTTAACATAGGCGTAGCTCACATGAAAAAAAAAGGTGCAGCCAGTCTCAAACCATGTACCCCATCAACCATGGTACTGTACCTAGCCCACTAAACCACAACAACCACCAAATAGAGCCATTGAATCCCTGACACTATCAATCACAAACATACATAGCACATTGACCCTTGCATATTGTGGAAATGGTACATGTTACCAGGTTGATTGGGACAGGCCAGGGATTGTGTGGTCTGCTGCTATTACCTTGCAAACATTCTGTGACTGCATTTGTATGGGGACATGGGTGTGTTGGGAGTAGGGGACTCTAGCATTGACAGTCAAGCATCTGTCCTGTGACCCTGCTGTATGTCATTCCCATGCATAGTGCAGTGGGTTTTATTGGCTTGGGGCCTCCTACATATTATGGATTGTTCCACACAGCT
This sequence comes from Protopterus annectens, assembly GCF_019279795.1. Taxonomy (NCBI): domain Eukaryota; kingdom Metazoa; phylum Chordata; order Ceratodontiformes; family Protopteridae; genus Protopterus; species Protopterus annectens. The sequence goes on from NC_056750.1 coordinate 88,512,891, forward strand.
GTCAGTTGTCTGCAGCTATCCCGGTAGACCATTCTATTCTCTTAAAGACATGTGGCAGGTCTATACATATGCTACCACAGTCTACTACCCTATTCATTTGTTGTAAAGAAGAGTTGATTTACCTTGTGCCTGTAGCAGTTGAGATAACAGTGCTTCAGGGCTGCCTCTGTCTGATGCATGCAGTACACAGCTAACACATGGTAAGGTACAGGTTGTGTGTTGTGGCTCCCATTCTTTTTACTATGTATGTGAATCAGGGTGATGTGTCATCCCTAGGACCATAGGTTGTCAGTGCATGTGCTACACATTGTCTCTTTGCCAAGGCCAGGCCATACTGGGCATGCCTACATCTGCCTACAGAGGTAGGCTCAGGGTTTTTTTCCTTTGAGTCACCCTGTGGCTGTGGGGACCTTGGCACTGGTGGGGGCTGTGTGTCCACTCCCTGTGATGTTCCTGCCACAGCTGTTTCTGCAGGATCATATTGTGTAGCATGGCCCATACTGTGAACATGTGTGCACATGTGGCTGGAGAGTACAGCAAGGCTTTACCAGATATATCGAGGTTAGTGGAACCTTGACTTGAGCAGTCCAAACACATGCTCTGTGATGTTCTTAATTTGTGTGTGTGCCTCATTACAGCATTCTTCAGTAGGTGTGTATGCATTTCTGATGGGTGTCATTATCTATGCTTCCAGTGTGTAGCCAGCATCCCCCAGTAGATGGCCATACGGGATGCTCCCCCAGTAAACATCTGGTACAGCTGTGAGGCATGCCAGATAATGCTCTGGACATTGCAACTGACCTGGCAGCTGATGGAGTGATACCACTTGCAACTGACGTGGACCTTACCCTCTTCACTGTGTGGTGCTTTGATATGCACATGAGTGCAGTCTAAGGAACCCAGTACCTCAGGATAGTGTGCTACATGGTGGAAAAGATGAATATTGCTCTCTATATCTCCTCAGGAGTGTGGGGTAAATAAATGCACTCACTGGCATGTGCTTGCATGACATCCAGTAACTGGTGGAGTACTCTGGATGCAGATGCCTGTGATATCCCCATTATGTCCAAAGTAGGTCCTTGAAAAGCACCTGTAGCTAATATTCTAAGGGCTACCCATACCTTTGTTTCCACTGAGATAGGTTCCCCTATGTTGGCTCTGGGTCTAAGTTGAGGGTGGCAAAGTTCAGTGAATTCTTCTGGTATGTCCCTGTCTACCCTGTAGTGCTCTACTATCTCCAGCTCATGTAGCCCCTGAAAGGTTACCCTGGGTCTGAGCACTCTTCTCCTTCTCAGTCTTGTCTGGTTATCAGCATCATCATCTTCATCACTGACCTCAGCCTGTAGCACATAGAGATGTAGCAAAGCAGCAGCTCATATAATTTTGTCACTTAAAATTCCCAAGGGTGTACGCCAATGGTGCAGAGTACATCAGAAAATCGGAGTGTAGGGTGTATACATACTTTATAGTGGTGTGCTACAGTTACAGCCTGTGTGATTGGCTCGTTATGCTGCATTCCACCTGATAGGTATATCATTGGGGGGTTGAAGGGCCAGTGTCAGTTGAACAGGGCTTATCAGTCATTTCTACCTGATTGGCTTTTCCCAGGCTATTTTTTTTCTAATTCTTTCACTGCCAAGCAGTGCAGTGCACTGCGCAAACTAGCAGTGCTAGTGTAAACATTGCTGAGCAGTTTTGACATCCCCCAACCACAGGCATGATCAACTTTTCTTAAACTGGCTAAAACCTGATCAGCATCATCAGACACCCCCCCCCCCGCTTAGCTGTGCTTAGCTGAGAGCAAACAGGCACTGCTGAGCTCCAATTTGCTTTAACAGAGTGTAGCACCCCCCTTTTTGATGTCAGCTACCTGTTCTACCACATATGGTTCTATCTCTACCATGGGTTGTATCTGCAGACACTGTAGCTCTTTTTGCTATTCAGTAACCCCAGCTCATTTACATGCAGCTAACTGAGCATATCCTGGATACTTCACTATTCCAGGGCCTGCCTCCATAGAAACTATTGACACCTGCCATTGTAATACTCTGCATGCTGGGCATTATAATGCAATATATTTGCAATTGTCTACTTTTTACTTTTTTTACAGTCTTTAATTTTTCTTTCCACAACAGCATGCTTGCGTGTCACTGCGCACCATGCAAACATAATATATGTATTAAAATGTTATTTATTAATGATTTTCATTGTTTGTTTCACTCACTGGCCATAGTTTTGGCCATTTGCATGCCTATGGTATCATATCCACCTTTTTTAGGCTTTTACAGCCCCTGTTTAAAAATTATAGTCAAGTACACAGTTTCTATCAGTGTATATTCCCTACACCAACACGGCACCTACATGGGTTCCTTTCTGCTTGTTGTACTGCAAATCAACCTCATTTGCATGGTTTTCACCAGTTTATAAGGTGATTTGAATTCTGCGGACACCTCTGTGTCTGCACACTCATGCACGCCCCTCCACCCTGTTTCTTGGATCATTCAGCGGCCATGTTCTATGTTGGAGCCATAACACTATGCATACACAAAGAATCACTCCATGTAGGCTTTATTTAATTCCACTCATTGTGTCTGTTACTGCACTAAAACTGAAAGATAACATATTTTTATTATATGGCCATACAGTAATTTAATTTTAGTTATTTTTCTGAAGTTAACCTCCTATGTTTCAGTATCCATTGTTAAAATATATGCATCTAAACAGTTACAATAGTCCCTGTACATTTATGCTCTATTCCAGTAGGGTACATTGTGGATACATTTCAAACAGCACTTCGTAAAACATATCTGCAGCACACATATCTGTACAAACCATCTTATATGACATACAGCTCAAATATATTTGTAATATAACATCTTATATGAATCATGTTGATATTCACAAATGACATATAATTATTTACAAAATTCCAGATAGCTGGGCTGGCAGTATCTCCTTTCATGACAAAGATATAGACTGTAACTAAAAATAGTTGCTTTTATTCTTAAGCTTTAGCAATGATACTAGTGCTTTGCCATTTTGGAATTTGGAGATGTTGTGTAAATAGGGAGAGTGATTGCATGAATATAGATAAATTAAGGCTACCCCTCCTTCTTTGTTGTGAGGCCTATTAGCTCTGATAATACTGTAGCATGGAGGGAGTAGTTCAGAATATTTGACATTAGTCTTAATCAAGGTTTCTCTGATGGCAAGAATATCAGGGTTATGCTGTAATATGAACGCATGTAGTTCTGTAATTTTGTTACAAATGCTATGGAGGTTGAGAGTGACACTATTCAATTTTTTGGAAGACAAGTGAGAAAACGATGGGCTGAGGAATTTGATGTTCTAGTTTTATTAGTATTGACAGGTGGATGTTTAATGAAAGGGCAGTGCAGCTGATAACAGGTATAGTTTGAAGGGGTAGAAGAAGGAGGGTTAGTTAAGTCACAATTTTGCATGGGTGGTTCTTTGCTATTTAGATTAATTGGTGAGTTGTTTTGGGATAGGTTGTGGTGGATATTACTGCACTATGACCCTTTTGAGAGGTAGTGTATTAATTTAACGGGGACAGATGTAGTTAGCAGGAACACTTTATCACATGGTGGTAATATCTCATGTGTGTGTGAAGCATACAATATTTAGGAAGTTACGTGCATTGTAAGTGTATGGCTGAAATACATTACTAGAGGGATAACAGCATATCCTACATTAGTGAAGCATGTAGCACAGATGTTAGTAGGAACACATTATCACATGGTGACAATATCTCATATGTGTGTGAAGAATACAACATTCAGGATGTTACTTGCATTATAAGTTTGTGGCAGTAATTCATTACTAGAGGGATAACAGCATGTCCTATGTTAGCAAAGCTTGTAGCACAGATGTAGTTAGCAGGAACAGATTGTCACATGGTGACAATATCTCATGTTTGTGTGAAGAATACAATACTCAGGAAGTTACACGCATTATGAGTGTGTGGCAGTAAAACATTACTAGAGGGATAACAGCATATCCTATGTTAGTCAAGCATGTACCACAAATGTAGTTAGCAGGAACACATTATTACATAGTGACAATATCTCATGCGTGTGTGAAGAATACAATACTCAGGATGTTACATGCATTATAAGCATGGAAGCAGAAATACATTATTAGGGGGATAACAGCATATTCTATGTTAGTGAAGCATGTAGCACAGATGTAGTTAGCAGGAACACATTATCACATGGCCACAATATCTCATGTGTGTGTGAAGAATACAATACTCAGGAAGTTACATGTATTATAAGTGTGGGGCAGAAACACATTATTAGAGGCATAAGAGCATATCCTATGTTTATTAAGCATGTAGCTCAGATGTAGTTAGCAGGAACACATTATCTCATTGTCACAATATCTAATGTGTGTGTGAATAATACAACACTCAGGAAGTTACCTACATTATAAGTGTGTGCAGAAGTACATCACTAGAGGACTAACAGCATGTGTTAGTGAAGCATGTAACACAGAGTTAGTTAGCAGGAAAACATTATCACATGGTGACAATATGTCATATAGCTGTGAAGAATACAATACTCAGTAAGGTACACACATTATCAGTGTGCGGCTGAAATGCATATCTAGAGGGATACCAGCATATCCTATGTTAGTGAAACATGTAGCACAGATGTAGTTAGCAGGAACACATTATCACAAGTCTATATCATAACATCGGAGTTCTCTAACATCGAATGTTATTATATCGAACCCTAAACATCAAAGTGTGAAAACATCGAACAGTCAGAACAGCAAATTTTTTTCCAGGGAAAAAAATCGCTATTCCAAGAAACATAGAAACATACACACAGAACAAACACACACAAAAAACAGACATAGACACACATATACTTAAAATCCTACACCTAAACTAAACTTTACATACAGTACTAGCTATCCACTTACCTTAACCCAGCCCTAACCCTAAGGTCCGTCACTATAGCACACTCAGCTCACACGCACCCTAACTCACCTAACCTGCGCCCTAACCCTAACCTACACACAATCACAAACTTACCTGTCCCATGCCCTAACCCTAACCTACACACAATTGCACACTTACCTGAACCTGACCCGTAATGCTCCAACATATCGAACACTGAAAACAGTGAAGCCACTGCAACGGCCCACCAAATTCTTTCCCTGGGAAAAAATTCGATGTCCTGCACCTTCGGTGTTTTCAGCGTTCAACATTATGGGTTTGATATTATAACATTCGATGTTAGAGAACGTCAGTGTTATAATATAGACCCCATTATCACATGGTGACAATATCTCATGAGTTTGTGAAGAATACAGCACTCAGGAAGTTACGTACTAAAATACATTACTAGAAGGATAACAGCATATTCTATGTTAGTGAAGCATGTAGCACAGATGTAGTTAGAAGGAAAACATTATCACACAGTGACAATATCTCACATATGTGTAAAGAATACAGTACTCAGGAAGTTACATGCATTATTTGTGTGGAAGTAGAAATACATTACTAGAGGGATAACAGCATATCTTATGTTACTGAAGCATGTAACAAAGATGTAGTTAGCAGGAACACAATATCACAAGGTGACAACATCTTATGTGTGTGTGAAGAATACAATACTCAGTAAGTTACCTGCATTATAAGTGTGTGCAGAAATACATCACTTGAAGGATAACAGCACATTCTATGTTAGTGAAGCATGTAGCACAGTGCTAGTTAACAGGAATACATTATCACATGGTCACAATATGTCATGTGTTTGTGGTGAAGACTGCATTGCTAAGGAAGTTACATACATTATAAGTGTGCAGCAAAAATTCATATCTAGAGGGATAACAGCATATCCAATGTTAGTGAACCATGCAGGTCAGATCTAGTTAGCAGGAAGACATTATCAAATGGTGACAATATCTCATTTGTGGGTGAAGAATACAGCACTCAGGAAGTTACATGCATTATAAGTGCGGAGCTAAAATACATTACTATATGGATAAAAGCACATCCTGTGTTAGTGAAGCATGTAACACAGATGTAGTTAGCAGGAACACGTTGTCACATGGTGACAATATCTCGTATGTGTGGGAAGAATACAGTACTCAGGAATTTACATGCATTATAAGTGTGGAAGCAGAAATACATTACTAGAGGGATAACAGCATATCCTATGTTAGTGAAGCATGTAACAGACATAGTTAGCAGGAACACATTATCACATGATGACAATATCGCATGTGTTGTGAAGAATACAATACTCAGGAAGTTTCATGCATTATAAGTGTACAGCTAAAATAAATTACTAGATGGATAACAGCATATCCTATGTTAGTGAAGCATGTGGCACTGATGTAGTCAAAAGGAATACATTATCACATGGTGACAATATCTCATGTGTGAGTGAAGAATACAGTACTCAGGAAGTTACATTTATTATGTGTGGAAGCAGAAATACATTACAAGAGGGATAACAGCATAACCCATGTTAGTGAAGCATGTTGTACATATGTAGTTAGCAGGAATGCATTATCACATGGTGACAATACCTCATGTGTGTGTGAAGAATACAATACTCAGGACGTTACATGCATTATAAGAGTGTGGCAGTAATACATTACTAGAGGGATAACATCATATCTTGTGTTAGTGAGGCATGTAGCACAGATGTAGTTAGCAGGAACACATTATCACATGGTGAACATATCTCATGTGTGTGTGTGAAGAATACAGTACTCAGGAAGTTACATGCATTATAAGTGTGAAACTAAAATACATTACAAGAGGGATTACAGCATATCCTATGTAAGCGAAGCATGTAGAACAGATGTAGCTAGCAGGAACACATTATCACATGGTGACAATATCTCGTGTGTGTCAAGAATACAATATTCATGAAGCTACTTGCATTAAAAGTGTGGAATCAGAAATAAATTACTAAGGGGATAACAGCATATCCAATATTAGTGAAGCATGTAGAACTGATGTAGCTAGCAGGAAGATATCACATTGTGATGATATCCCATGTGTGTGTGAAGAATACAACACTCAGGAAGTTACATGCATTAAAAGTGTGTGGCAGAAATAAATTACTAGAGGGATAACAGCAGATCCTATATTAGTAAAGCATGTAGCACAGATGTATTTAGCAGTGACACATAATCTCATGGTGACAATTTTTCATGTGTGTGTAAAGAATAAAATAGTCAGGAAGTTACCTGCATTATAATTTTGAACAGAAAAACATCACTAGAGGGATAACAGCACATCCTATGTTAGTGAAACATGTAGCACCGATGTAGTTAGCAAGGAAAAATTATCACATGGTGACAATATGTTATGTGTGTATGAAGAACTCAATACTCAAGAAGATACATGCATTATAAGTTTGCAGCAGAAAGCATATCTAGAAAGATAAGATCATATCCCACTTTAGTGAAGCATGTAGCACAGATGTAGTTAGCAGGAACACATTATCACATAGTGGACATATCTCACATGTGTGTGAAGAATACAGTACTCAGGAAGTTACATGTATTATAAGTGTGGAGCTAAAGTACATTGCTAAAGGGATAACAGCATATCTTATATTAGTGAAGCATGTAGCACAGATGCAGTCAGCAGAAACACATTATCACATGGTGACAATATCTCATATGTGTGTGAAGAATATAGTATTGAGGAAGTTACATGCATTACAAGTGTGGAAGAAGAAATATATTAGTAGAAAGATAACAGCATAACCTATGTCATTGAAGCATGTAGCACAGATGTAGTTAGCAGGAATACATTATCACATGGTGACAGTATCTCATGTGTGTGTGGAGATCACAGTACTCAGGAAGTTACATGCATTATAAGTGTGTGGCAGCAATACATTACTAGAGGGACAACAATATATGCTATGTTAGTGAAGCAAACAAAACCAGATCCACGGATCCACAGTAAAGCAGCGTATGATAGCCAAGCACGAAACAAGAATGACTTGAACGCAGTTTTATTTAGTAAAATAAAGAGCGTTTTCGCTGCTAACTAGATACAGCAGCTTCTTCAGAAAAAATGCAAACAAATAAAAAGCGCTACTGTTTTTAAATACCTCAAGGAAGTGTGTGAAAAAACATTACTTCCTGTAAAGCGCCAAGTGCAACGAATTATGTAAGTAAATAACCAAACAGAAACACACAGTCAGCCAAACGTCAAGAATAAAATAAATACAATCTTAACCCATAGTATCCCCTAACCAGTGTGAAATTACCACACAGAATTATCACATTAAAAGGAGATAATACATAATTATAAATTATTAAATGGGACTAACAAAATGCAATAAAAATATCATATTAAAATTTATATAAAATTATTCAATGTATAATGAATTAAATACTGTAAACATCAAGACATGTAATACATTAAAATATGTTTATATTTACATAGTTATCTACAGAAATACCTGAATACACAACGGGTTTACCTAGAATAACTTCTCATTTTGAGAACTGCAGAGATGTTGCAGTTCTCATTTAACCCAGGATTATTGAACGCATCTAGTTTTATTTGCCATTCAAGTTCTTTTAATTCAAGCATAAGTGATAATGGTCCTCCTCTAATATTATTTGATAAATGGTCTATACCCATAAATCTGAATTTGTGATTTTGATGGTTTTCAATGTGTTTTGCGAGAGCATTTTCCAATTTGTGGTTCCTTATAGCATAAATGTGCTGGTATATACGTTGACGAAATATTACGAAGATTACAATACACAGTAAGTTACCTCCATTGAATGTGTGAGGCAGAAATAGATTACTAGAGGGATAACAGCATATCCTATGTTAGTGAAGCATGTAGACAGATGTTACCAGGAATACATTATCATATGGCGACAATATCTCATGTGTGTGTGAAGAATACAATACTCAGGACGTTACTTGCATTGTAAATGTGCAGCAGAAATACATTACTAGAGGGATAACAGCATATCCTATGTTAGTGAAATATGTAGAACAGCTGTAGTTAGCAGGAACAAAGTATCACATGATGACAATATCTCTTGTGAGCGTGAAGAATACAGTACTCTGGAAGTTACATGCATTATAAGTGTGAAAGCAGTAATATGTTACTAGAGGGATAACAGCATATCCTATGTTAGTGAAGCATGTAGACAGATGTTGTTAGCAGGAATACATTATCACATGGTGACAATATCTCACGTGTGTGTGAAGAATACAATACTCAGGAAGTTACTTGCATTGTAAATGTGCAGCAGAAATACATTACTAAAGGGATAACAGCATATCCTATGTTAGTGAAGCATGTTTCACAGATGTAGTTAGCAAGAACATGTTATCACATGGTGCAGTATGTCATGTTCATGTGAAGGTTTATAGTGCCTGAATATTTGAACTGTATCTTACTGAAATTGGTACACCTTGTTTGCTCTAGCATAGACTAGATCCAGGCCTGCTGAATCTAGCTTTGTTTATATGCTTGTTGTTTGTTTGCTTGTTATTTCCCTGGAAGCTAATTCCACCTAATACGCGGCTTCTCAGTGCTTCTGTGGATCACTAGTGATATCTGCATTGCTTACTGTACTTATTTCCTTGTTTCACTTGAAAGAAAGTTACTGTTTGTCGTTTTTGCATTTAGTTACTTGTAACACATTGCACTCAAGTTACCTGGCACTTGCTCACTAAAGCAATTATATAAGTCAGCACTAAAAATTAAAAGCACTACACCCTCACTCCCCACTGGTCCTTGTTTTCAATTATTAAGGAATTCCCAATATTATTCTAGCATGTCCAAAGGTCAGTTGTCAATCTCCTCTCCGGTCCAGCTGGTGAATCTGGGAATCTTGAGGCAATGTTATAACTGCCTGATGTACACAGACAACCCTCTCCTCCTCCCACATAACACAAATACTTGCAAGAGATGCAGCTATTTAGCCAAACTGGAGGCTGAGCTCTCTCAACTCAGGACTGGCAAGACCAGACAGGAGGAGAAGGCAACTACACACACCACAAAACCAGCCTCACATAATGCTACCACACCACTGAATCAAACACATAAACACACAAAGACATACTCGGAGGCTCTGAGTAAAATGTACCTAAACAGCAGAGGCCTCCAAAGCAGACACCCAAACAACTGCTACCTCAAGACACCCCACAAGCAACACATAAACCACAAAAGCAGTGTGCAAAGCAGTCACAGCCCTTAAAGCCAAATACAACACCAAACATACTTGTCATAGGTGACTCCATAGTCAGACACACTGACGTCCCACTCACCAGGCTGAACAAGGAGAGGGTCACAGTAAGCTGCCTATCGGCTAGAATCCGCCACATAACACAAGCACTCGGGTCACTCCACGGCAAGTACAAATATGACACAGTCATTGTCCATGCTGGTGTGAACGACCTGAGATGTACCTCCCTGGACTACATGAAAAGAGACATAGAGGAGCTCTCTGATTATGTAGCCCAGGCAGGTATGACCCTAACCCTGAGCAGTATCCTTCCTTCACCAAGAATGATGCCACAATATAGAGACAAGATGATCAGCTTTAACAATTGGCTTAATGTCTGGTGTCATTCAAAGGGGATCCAGTGTCTGTCTGCCTGGGATGACAAGGTGACAAGCCACGCTGCTTCGCAAGGGACGGCTTGCACCTGTCACCCCTGGGATTCCGGATATTGGCTAAGGCTCTTGCCACCCCCATATTGCCTTTTTTAGGCAAGGCTCAATTTCTAAACCTACCACCCTAGAAAACAAAAATGGGAAGAAACTGAGGGTAATGCTGCTCAATGCCAGAAGTCTAAATCTCAAAATGCATGCACTCGAGGCCCTTCTCAGTATGGAGAACATCGATGTCTGTGCTGTAACTGAAACCTGGTTCAAGGCTCTTGAGAGCACCCTGGCACTATTAGGTTTTACCTCATATCATGCGTTCCAGCCCCAAAACCCCGACCACACCACAAAAGGAGGGGGTGTACCCATATTCATAAAGGATACCCACACCTCCAGGTTGGTGGCAACGCACAAAGCTTCGGAAACCATCCAGGTGCAGCTAACCATAGGCAAAACTGCTCTACAAATTGTAGCATGCTACAGGCCACCCTCTCAAACTCAGGAACCCCACACAGCCTTCCTGAAGACACTGGAGGGTATAAATGTATCTCCAAACACCATCATATTGGGTGACTTCAACTACCTGAATATAGACTGGGAACATTACTCAAGCCCTAACTTTCTAGCCCAATGGTTCCTGGAGTTCATAAATTCAAATGCCATGGAACAGCTAGTCACTGTTCCCATGAGAGGAGAAAATATACTAGATCTCATTATCACAAACATGGGGACAAAATGCTCCACACCGGAAGTATATCCCTCATTGGTGAGATCTGATCATAAACTAATCTCACTGGAAATCCACATCCCGCCCCAACCCAAACAAAAGACCACAGTGAAGAACTTCTCTAAAGCAAACTTCACACTACTCAAGACTGGTGTGGTATCCTTCAAGGCCCCTGAGACAGTGGAAACCACAACCCAAGCTGCGGAAGCCCTTACAAATGCCTTCTATGAACACCTCCAGGCCTGCATGGATCAGGCAATCCCAAATAAAACCAAGACTCTTTCCACAAAGGGCAAACATCCAGTCTGGTGGACCCCAGCCATTAACAAACTTTACAATAAGAGGAGAAAGCTATTACATGATAGAACAAAATCCATAAAAGGGAAGTCACCCCTGATCATTATTAGTAAAAAATATGAGCACTCATAAAATCAACTAAGGCCAATTTTGAGAGAAAAATTGCCATGGATTCAAAGGACAATCATAAGGCCTTTTTCAGCTATGTTAGGAACCTGGGTGGAAACTCCCAGATATGCTCAGAATTAGTCCAAAATGATACAGAAATCACTGAACCCACAGACATTGCCAACATACTGGCAGACAGGTTCAGTGCAAACTTCACCCCCCTCCCCCCCCCCAAAGGAGCGATAACTATCCCAGTGGAGTGTAGCCTCCCAGACATCTCAAATGCGCAGGTGAAAGCTGCTCTCTCTAAAGCTAAAACGACAGCATCAATGGGACTGGATGGTGTCCCCGGCTGTGTGCTACACGAGCTAAATGAGGAATTAAACCCGCACATAAGGCAGCTGTTTAATCTCAGCCTTACCACAGGATACGTGCCCAAGGAGTGGTGTACGGCAACTGTGGTCCCACTCCACAAAGGCGGTGCCTCTACGGACCCTGGTAATTACCGGCCCATAAGCTTAACAAGTCTAGTCTGCAAAGCTATGGAGAGGATCATAATGGAGCTCATAAACAAAGATATAGGGGACTTGCAGACATTGGACCTGACCCAGTTTGGCTTCGTCAAGGGAAGATCATGCCTTTTGAACTTGGTCGACTTCTTCGAAACAGTCACCAAGGCCATTGATGAGGGAAAGGCAGTCCATACAGCCTACCTTGACCTTGCAAAGGCTTTTGACACAATACCCCACTCGGGTATTGTAGAAAAACTTACCAGCTTAAATGTAAACCCATATGTCACAAGATGGGTTGCAAACTGGCTTAAGGACAGAACCCACAGGGTTAGAGTTGCTGGCGCTATGTCAGACTCCAAGCCGGTCACAAGTGGTGTCCCACAGGGCTTGGTCCTTGGCCCCCTATTGTTCTGCATCTACTTCTCAGAAGTACAGGCCAACATGGGAGGACTTTGGCTGACAAAGTTTGCAGACGACTGCAAACTGGGCACCATAGTGGAAAGTGCATCGGACACGGATATCCTTCAGAAGGGACTCACGGAAACAGATAGCTGGTGCCAGAGCCATGGCCTGAAGTTAAACGCCAAAAAATGTATAGTCATACCCTTCGGGAAAAACAAGGTAACCCCAAGCTACAATATAGGTGGCAATCCACTAAGCACAGAAGAGGTTATCAGGGACCTGGGGACCCAGGTTGACAGTGGCCTTTCTTTGACACTCACGTTGCTAAAGTGGTTAGAAAGACCTTCTACATTGCCCACCTGATCATGAAGGGATTCACATCCAGATCTAGTGAGGTCATTGTTCCCCTGTACTCTTCACTTATCAGACCAATGATCGAGTACAATGCCCCATTCGGGATGTATCTCGCCTGACATCTGCAGCAATTGGAGAGACCCCAAAAGTTTCTCACCAAAAGGATAAAGGGACTCCAAAATCTGTCATATGCTGCCAGATTGAAGAAACTCCAGCTCTATTCAGTCGCATACCGTCTGCTCAGAGGTGACATGTGCCTGACATACAAGGCCATGTCCAACCCGGAATTAATGAACATGCTCCACCTCAAAAAATCCAAATCCACCAAAACGACTAGAGCAAGCGACTTAAACCTTAGCACGGATATAAATAGGATGTGCTGGAGGAATAGATTTATCACTCAGAGACTCCCTATGCTGTGGAATAGAGTCCCGGTCCATGTGAGGCAGAGCACCTCGCTGGCTCTGTTCAAGAGAAATCTTGACCTGTGGATGGGAGATCGTAGGTTTACCCCGGGAATCATCTCTGTGTCACTGCTGGACAGAGGCACAACAAACTAATGGGTACAGTATTTTTTCATATAAGGGGTGGCGTAAGCCACAAAACTTCAGGCTAGGCTTATAAATGCCTTGGGGCAGATAGCCTAGTATAAACCTATGAACCTATGAATGCAGTACTCAGTAAGTTACATGCATTATAAATGTGGAACTAAAATACATTACTAGAGGGATAACAGTATATTGTTTATTAGTGAAGCATGTAGCACAGATGTAGATAGTGGGAACACATTATCACATGTTGACAATATCCCATGTGTGTGTGTGTGTGTGTGTGTGTGTGTGTGTGTGTGTGTGTGTGTGTGTGTGTGTGTGTGAAGAATACAGTACTCAGAAAGTAACATGCATTATAAGCATGAAAGCAGAAATACATTACTAGACGGATAACAGCATATCCTATGTAAGCGAAGCATGTAGCAGAGATGTAGTTAGCAGGAACACATTATCGCATGGTGACAATATCTCGTGTGTGTGAAGAATACAATACTCAGGAAGTTATAGGCATTAAAAGTGGATGTCAGAAATACATCACTAGAGGCTTAACAGCATATCCTATTTTAGTGAAGCATATAGCACAGATGTAGTTAGCAAGAATACATTATCACAGAGTGACAATATGTCGTGTTTGTGAAGAATACAGTACTCAGGAAGTTACATGCTTTGTAAGTGCGGAGCTAAAATACATTACTAGAGTGATAACATATCCTATGTTAGTGAAGCATGTAGCACAGATATAGTTAGCTGGAATACATTATCACAAGGTGATAATATCTCATGTGTGTATAAAGAATGCAGTACTCAGGAAGTTACATGCATTATAAGTGTGGAAGCAGAAATACATTACTAGAGAGATGACAGCATATCCTATGTTACTGAAGCATGTAGCACAGATGTAGTTAGCGGGCATAAATTATCACGTGGTGACAATATCTCATGTGTGTGTAAAGAATACAGTACTCAGGAAGTTACTTGCATTATAAGTGTGGAAGTATAAATGCATTATTAGAGGGATAACAGCACATCAGGTCTATATTAGAACACCGAACATTTGAAATGTCGGGTGTTCTAATATTAACCCGTTTTCAGCAAAGTAACATTAAACCAAATTCTTTCCTAGGGAAAGAATTTGGTTGTCATTTTCTGTTGCTTCGGTGTTTTCAGCCCTTGTGGAAAGTTATGGGTCAGGTTCAGGTAAGTGTGTGATTGTGTGGACTTGTGGGTTATGGTGGTTTAGGTGAGTTAGGGTTAGGGCGCGGGTCAGGTTAGTGTGCGATTGTGTGGACATGTGGGTTAGGGCAGGTGAGGTGACTGTGCAATAGTGATGGACCTTAGGGTTAGGGTTTGGGTTAAGGTAAGTGGATAGTTAGTGGTGCTTGTATAGTTTAGTCTAGGGTTAGGTGTTAGCGTTTAGGTATATGTGTGTGGGTTGCTGTTTGTTTGATGTGCTTGTGTTGTGAGTATGTGTTTTGGAACAGCAAATTCTTTCCCTAGCAAAAAATTTGCTGTTCCAAATGTTTGATGTTTTTTTCCGATTACTTGCATTCGATATTAGAACACCCGACATTTTGAATGTTCGGTGTTCTAAAATAGACCCCAACATATCCTAAGTTAGTAAAGCATGTAGCACAGATGTAGTTAGCAGGAACACATTATCATATGGTGACACAATCTCATGTGTGTATGAAGAATACAATACTCAGGAAGTTACATGCATTATAAGTGTGGAAGCAGAAATGCATTACTATAGGGATATGTTAGTAAAGCATGTAGCAAAAATGTAGTTAGCAGGAGCACATTATCACATGGTGACAATATCTCATGTGTGTTTGAAGAATACAGTACTTAGGAAGTTACATGCATTATAAGTGTGCAGCAGAAATACATTACTAGAGGGATAACAGCATATCCTATGTTAATGAAGCATGTAGCACAGATGTAATTAGCAGGAATACATTATCTCTGGGTGGCAATATCTCATGTGTGCATGAAGTATACAGTACTCAGGAAGTTACCTGCATTGTAAGTTTGTGCAGAAGTATATCACTAGAGGGATACCCGTATATCCAATGTTAGTGAAGCAAGTAGCACAGATGTAGTTAGCAGGAACATATTGTCATGTGATGACAATATCTCATATTTGTGTGAAAAATACAGTACTCAGGAAGTTACATGCATTATAAGTGTGGAAGCAGAAAAACATTACTAGAGGGATAACAGCATATCCTATGTTAGTGAAGCATGTAGCACAGACATATTTAGCAGGAAAACATTATCACATGATGACAATATCTCATAAGTGTGTGAAGAATAAAATACTCATGAAGTTACAGGCATTATAAGTGTAGAAGCAGAAATATATTACTAGAGGGATAGCAGCATATCCCATTTTAGTGAAGCATGTAACACAGATATAGTTAGCAGGAACACATTATCACATGGTGACAAAATCTCGTGTTTGTAAAGAATACAATATTCAGGAAGTTTCCTGCATTATAAGTGTGCAGCTAAAATAAATTACTAGAGGGATAACAGCATATCCTATGATGTTAAATTGTCAATCTCGCCTTCATTCTTGCTGGATGGGTTCGGAGCCGATCCTCGGCTCTGACTCGGCACTTGCTTAGCTTGAGAACTTCTTTTACCAGCTCGAGGCAACCCTATATCCCATGATGCAAGGCGAGACTACCTCAGATCTCGTTTGCCGCTTTGCGAAAAGGTCTCTTTTTTGCCAGCTCAGGTGAGTTTGAATTTTTCAAACAATTTAGTCAGGGTTTTACTCTCCCTTTCTTCTTAGGATTAGATTGTGTGTAGTTTTTCTACAGCCCACCCTATTTCCCTTTTAATTAAACTTTCAAGTTGATTTTGTAAAGTTAATAATTTTTCAGTTAGGCCTAGGCCTCCCTTTCTTAATCCCTATCTGTGTGTGTGTTTTTGGGTATAATAGTGTGACTGTTCAGTGTGTGTGTGTGTTTTTTGCTTAGACTATGTCTAGGGAAGGAAAGGTCTCAGGCTTCAAGAAGTGTGACTCGTGCTGTCAGAAGATGTCTCTGACAGACGGTCACACTTCTTGTGTTTACTGCCTGGGGCCTTTACACCTGCAGGACTCCTGTGCTATATGTCATTCTTTTAGCCAAAGAGTCCTGCAGGAGAGGAGGAACAAGTTAATCCTCCGTGGCTTATTAAAGCCAGAAGGTTCACCCACTAAGACTGGGTCGAGTAAACCTTCAAAGCCACCTAAGGTTCAGGCTACAGTAGTTAAGCCTTCCCCGGTGGCTCCGACTCCTTCGGAGTCGAGATCGGCCGCTGGAGCCGATCTTTCTTTCTCTGATGTGGTAGTGTCAGTTCCTACCGGCTCCGACACTCAGTCTACAGTTGCCTTGTCGGCTCTGGCTGGCGCCGACATGTTATCCGGTATCGGAGCCGAAAAGTCTTCGGCTCCATCTGGAACCCAGAGGACGTCGGCTCCGATGGCTTCGTCCAAGAAGAGATCTCAGTCCCCTTCTTTGGAGTCGATCCACTCTGCTCCAAGGTCTCCTCTTTTGTCGGAACGGAGTCATCGGAGCCGATCTTCGAGATCTTCCAGGCTGTCTGACCATGATTTAGAGAGGGTGGTAAGCAGGCTGTTGAAGTCACAGGCACTAGCCCAAATGCTCCATAGCCCATCTCAGCAGACTTCAGCTATTGCTCTTCCCCTTGAACTTCCTCCTCCGACTCTCCTCCAGAGTTCAGAGCCAGAGCTTCTCGGGACAGCGACCGTGTCAGCGCCGGAGCCGATACATCCCCTTCGCTCCGCCTCTTGACTCAATCTCCTCCATGAGACCTTCCTTGGAGGGATCCGAACATCGAGTTTCCCTTGTCGGTTCGAGGGGCTAGTGGCATCGGACCCTTGTCCGACCCCGCCTCCTCTCGGGCGGCTTTGTAAGCTCGGCACCGACATTGGCCTCGGAGCCTTCTCTCAGTGGAGTCGGAATTCCTGTTTCTTCGAACGGGAGTATTCCGTCTCCCTGGGAGGGGAGCCTTTGAGGTGATGAGGAGTGTCCTGGCATCTGAGCCAGGTCAACGGTCCATCCCTTTAGCTCCTCCCTCTTTGGTGCCTGTTGATGTCTCTTGCCAGCCTCTTGCTCTCAGGCCCAGGGATCCATCACCCCAGGTTTCCCCATTGGGAATAACTTCCTCTTCCGAGGTTTCTCCTGATCCCCGCAGGGGAACCCCCGCGGAAGAGGACGTGTAAGAGGAAACACACAGACTCCCCTGAGTCTACAACATCTGATACCGACTTAGATGAGTCGGAGGGTTCCCCACGGTCCCCCTCTGAGGATGTCTCCTTTTCAGATATCCTTGAACTCCTCAAACAGAGGGGGAACTGGCCTTCCATTGACCCCTCCGAGGATGAGTCGGTATACCTGGAGGCTTTTGGATCCCGACCTCCACCTCCTGGGTGTCTCTGCCTTCGACCCACTTATGCAGGTAGTGGCTCGGAAGGCGTGGCAGCCCCAGATTCTGTGGAACCTGTCCCCAGGAGGCCATCCAAATTTATTACGGCCCCTTCAGACAAGCAGTTTCTTTCTAAGGGCGTCTCTGTGGATGCTATGGTGGTGGCGGCGGCCACCAAGAAGGAACTTGTGGATCCTTCCGTGCCTGTCCATCCTCCTAACAAAGATTCTAGGACCATGGATAGGTATGGTAAGCGGATGTTTTCTTCAGCGACCTTTGCTATGCATTCGCTGAACTACCTTTGTCATTTCACCAGACTTCAAAGAGATATTCTCAAGGAACAAGGTGAAGTGGTTCAGGATCCTTCAGCTGCTGGGGCTCAAGACAAGATTGCCTCACAGCTAGCAATCCTAAATTCTTTAACCAACTCCTCCATGCGGCTCATATCCTATGCAGCCGATGGAGCGAGCAGAGCCACAGGAACAGGAGTGGCTCTTAGACGTCAGGCCTGGATGCAGCTTTGTAATTTCGTGGACCCTTTAAGGTGTCCTTCACCAATACCCCCTTTGACAGTTCAGCTTTGTTCGGACCTCAGGTGAAGGAAACCTTGACCAGGTGTGAGCAAGACGGCAAAACTCTTTCTGCCGTAGGAGTCCATTTTTCCACCCCTTCTAGACCCTATCCCAAGGGTCAGAAAGGAGGAAAGATCTGGTTCCGTAAAGCCCAAGGAGCAGCGCCGGACACACGTGGTCAGTTTACCCCCATATCTCATGTGTGTGTGAAAGAATACAGTACTCAGGAAGTTACATGTAGTATAAGTGTGAAACTAAAATACATTACAAGAGGGATAACTGCATATCTTATGTTAGTGAAGCATGTAGCACATACGTAGATAGCAGGGACACATTATCACATGGTGACAATATCCCATGTGTGTGTTTGAAGAATACAGTACTCAGAAAGTAACATGCATTATAAGCATGGAAGTAGAAATACGTTACCGGAGGGATAACAGCATATCCTATGTAAGCGAAGCATGTAGCACAGATGTAGTCAAAAGAAACACATTATCACATGGTGACAATATCTTGTGTGTGTGAAGAATACAATACTTATGAAGTTACATGCATTATAAGTGTGGAAGCAGAAATACATTACTAGGGGGATAAGAGAATATCCTATGTTAGTGAAACATGTAGCACAGATGTAGCTTGCAAGAAGACATCACATGGTGACGATAGCTCATGTGTGTGTGAAGAATACAATACTCAGGAAGTTACATGCATTAAAAGTGCATGTCAGAAATACATCCCTAGAGGCCTAATAGCATATCTTATTTTAGTGAAGCATGTAGCACAGATTTAGTTAGCAAAAATACATTATCACAGAGTGACAATATGTCATGTGTTATTGAAGAATACAGTACTCAGGAAGTTACATGCATTGTAAGTGTGCAGCATAAATACATTACTAGAGGGATGACAGCATATCCTATGTTAGTGAAGCATCTGGCACAGATTTAGTTAGTAGGAACACATTATCACATGGTGACAATACCTCATGAGTGTGTGAATAATACAGTACTTAGGAAGTTACATGCATTATAAGCGTGTGGCAGAAATACATTACTAGATGGATAACAACATATGTGAATAATACAGTACTTAGGAAGTTACATGCATTATAAGCGTGTGGCAGAAATACATTACTAGATGGATAACAACATATGTTATGTTAGTGAAGCATATAGCACAGATGTAGTTGGCATGAACACATTATCACATGTTGACAATATCTCATGAGTGTGTGAATAATACAGTAGTCAGTAAGTTAGCTACATTATAAGTGTGCAGCAGAAATACATAACTAGAGAGATAACAGCATATCCTCTGTTAGTGAAGCTTGTAGCACAGATGTAGTTACTAGGAACACATTATCCTATGTTAAAAATATCTTGTGTGTAATTAATACAATACTCAGGAAGTTACATACATGATAAGTGTGTAGGTAGAAATGCATTACTAGAGGGATAACAACATATCCTATGTTAGTGAAACATGTAGCTCAGATGTAGTTTGCAGGAACACATTATCACATGGTGAAAATATCTCGTGTGTGTGAAGAATGCAATACTCAGGAAGTTACATGGAAGTAGAAACACATTACGAGAGGGATAACAGCATATCCTGTGTTAGTGAAAGATGTAGCACAGATGTAGTTAGCAGGCATACATTATCACATGGTGACAATATCTCATGAGTGTGTAAAGAATTCAATACTCAGGATGTTACATGCATTATAAGTGTGTGGCAAAAATACATTACTAGAGGAATATCACATAGCCTATGTTAGTGAAGCATGTAGCACAGATGTAAATAGCAGGAACACACTTTCTCATGGTGACAACATCACATGGTTATGCGAAAAATACAATACTCATGAAGTTACCTGCATTAAAAGTGTGGAGCTAAAATACATTACTAGAGGGATAACAGCATTTCCAATGTAGCACAGATTTAGTTAGCAGTAATACATTATCACATGGTTCAAATATGTCATTTGTGGTTGAAGAATACAATACTCAGGAGGTTACATGCATTGTAAGTGTACAGCAATAATACATTCCTAGAGGGATTACAGCATATCATATGTTAGTGAAGCATGAATCACAGATGTAGTTAGCAGGAACACATTTTCACATGGTGACAATATGTCATGTGTGTGTGAAGAATACAATATTTGTGAAGTTACATGCATTCTAAGTGTGCAGCAGAAATACATTACTGGATGGATAACAGCATATCCTATGTTAGTGAAGCATGTAGCACAAATGTACTTAGCAGGAATACATTATGATATGTTGACAATATCTCATGGGTGTGTAAAGAATACAGTTCTCAGGAAGTTGCCTGCAATATAAGTGTGCAGCAGAAATACATTACTAGAGGGATAACAGCATATCCTATGTTACTGAAGCATGTAGCACAGATGTAACTAACAGGAATACATTATCATATGTTGACAAGATCTCATGTGTGTGTGAAGAATACAGTACTCAGGAAGTTAGCTGCATTATAAATGTGCAGCAGAAATACATTACTTGAGGATTAACAGCATATCCTATGTTAGTGAAGCATGTAGCGCAGATGTAGCTAGCGGGAATACATTATCATATGTTGACAATATCTCATTTGTGTGTGAAGAATACAGTACTCAGGAAGTTAGCTGCATTATAAGTCTGCAGCAGAAATACATTACTAGAGGAATAACAGCATATTCTATGTTAGTGAAGCATGTAGCCCAGATGTAGTTAGCAGGAACGCATAATCACATGGTGACATAACCTCATGTGTATTTGAAGCGTATAAAACACAGGAGATTACATGCATTATTCGTGTGGAAGTAGAAATACATTACTAGAGGGATAACAGCATATCAAATGTTAGTGATGCATGGAGAACAGATGTAGTTAGCAGGAAAATATTATCACATGGTGAAAATATCTCATGTGTGTGTGAAGAATGCAATACTCAGAAAGTTACATGCATTATAAGTGTGCAGCAGAAATACATTACTAGAGGGATAACAGCATATCCTATTTTAGTGAAGCATGTAGCATAGATGTAGTTAGCAGGAATACATTATTACATGGTGGCAATATCTCATGTGTGAGTGAAGAATACAGTACTCAGGAAGTTATATGCATTATAAGTGTGGAAGCAGAAATACATTACAAAAGGGATAACAGCATAACCCATGTTATTGAAGCATGTAGTACAGACGTAGTGAGCAGGAATGCATTATCACATGGTGACAATACCTCATGTGTGTGTGAAGAATACAATACTCAGGAAGTTACATGCATTATAAGAGTGTGGCAGTAATATGTTACTAGAGGGATAACAGCATATCCTGTGTAAGCAAAGCATGTAGCACAGATGTAGTTAGCAGGAACACATTATCTCATGGTGACAATATCTTGTGTGTGTGAAGAACACAATACTCAGGAAGTTGCATGCATTATAAATGTGAAAGCAGTAATATGTTCCTAGGGGGATAACAGCATATCCTATGTTAGTGAAGCATGTAGCACAGATGTAGTTAGCAGGAACACATTATCACATTGTGACAATATCTCATGTGTGTGAAGAACACAATACGCAGGAAGTTACATGCATTATGTGTGAAAGCAGTAATACATTACTAGAGGGATAACAGCATATCCTATGTTAGTGAAGTATGTAGCACCCATGTAGTTAGCAGGAACACATTATCACATTGTCACATCTCATCTGTGTGTGAAGATTACAATACACAGTAAGTTACCTCCATTGAATGTGTGAGGCAGAAATAGATTATTAGAGGGATAATCGCATATCCTATGTTAGTAAAGCATGTAGCACAGATGTTCTTAGCAGGGATACATTATCACATGGCGACAATATCTTATGTGTGTGTGAAGAATACAATACTCAGAAAGTTACTTGCATTGTAAATGTGCGGCAGAAATACATTACTAGAGGGATAACAGCATATCCTATGTTAGTGAAGCATGTAGCACAGATTTAGTTAGCAGAAACACATTATCACATGGTGAACATATCTCATGTGTGTGTGAAAGAATACAGTACTCAGGAAGTTACATGTAGTATAAGTGTGAAACTAAACTACATTACAAGAAGGATAACTGCATATCTTATGTTAGTGAAGCATGTAGCACAGATGTAGATAGCAGGGACACATTATCACATGGTGACAATATCCCATGTGTGTGTGTGTGAAGAATACAGTACTCAGAAAGTAACATGCATTATAAGCATGGAAGCAGAAATACGTTACTGGAGGGATAACAGCATATCCTATGTAAGCGAAGCATGTAGCACAGATGTAGTCAAAAGGAACACATTATCACATGGTGACAATATCTTGTGTGTGTGAAGAATACAATACTCATGAAGTTACACGCATTATAAGTGTGGAAGCAGAAATACATTACTAGGGGATAACAGCATATCCTATGTTAGTGAAACGTAGCACAGATGTAGCTTGCAGGAAGACATCACATGGTGACGATATTTTATGTGTGTGTGAAGAATACAATACTCAGGAAGTTACATGCATTAAAAGTGCATGTCAAAAATACATCACTAGAGGCATAATAGCATATCTTATTTTAGTGAAGCATGTAGCACAGATTTAGTTAGCAAGAATACATTATCACAGAGTGACAATATGTCATGTGTTATTGAAGAATACAGTACTCTGGAAGTTACATGCATTGTAAGTGTGCAGCAGAAATACATTACTAGAGGGATGACAGCATATCCTATGTTAGTGAAACATCTGGCACAGATGTAGTTAGTAGGAACACATTATCACATGGTGACAATATCTCATGGGTGTGTGAAGAATACAGTACTCAGGAAGTTACATGCATTATAAGCGTGTGGCAGAAATACATTACTAGATGGATAACAGCATATCCTATGTTACTGAAGCATGTAGCACAGATGTAGTTAGTGGGAATACATTATCATATGTAGACAAGATCTCATGTGTGTGTGTGAATAATACAGTACTCAGGAAGTTAGCTGCATTAAAAATGTGCAGCAGAAATACATTACTAGAGGATTAACAGCATATCCTATGTTAGTGAAGCTTGTAGCACAGATGTAGTTATTAGGAACACATTATCATATGGTGACAATATCTCATGTGTGTGTGAAGAATACAATACCCAGGAAGTTACATGCATTATATGTGTAGAGGTAGAAATACATTACTAGAGGGATAACAACATATCCTCTGTTAGTGAAACATGTAGCACAGATGCAGTTTGCAGGAACACATTAACACATGGTGACAATATCTCAAGTGTGTATGAAAAATACAATATTCAGACAGTTACATGGAGGTTGAAATACATTACTAGAGGGATAACAGCATATCCTATGTCAGTGAAACATGTAGCAAAGATGTAGTTAGCAGGAATACATTATCACTTGGTGACAATATCTCATGTGTGTGTGTGAAGAATTCAATAGTCAGGAAGTTACATGCATAAGAGTGTTCAAATATACATTACGAGAGGGATAACAGTATAGCCTATGTTAGTGAAGCATGTATCACAGATGTAGATAGCAGGAACACACTTTCTCATGGTGACAATATCTCATGGTTGTGCGAAAAATACAATATTCATGAAGTTACCTGCATTAAAAGTATGGAGCTAAAATACATTAATAGAGGGATAACAGCATTTCCAATGTAGCACAGATTTAGTTAGCAGTTATAAATTATCTCATGGTTCAAATATCTTATGTGTGGTTAAAGAACACAATACCCAGGAGGTTACATGCATTGTAAGTGTGCAGCAACAATACATTACTAGAGGGATATGTTAGTGAAGCATGAAGCACAGATGTAGTTAGCAGGAACACATTTTCACATGATGACAATATGTCATGTGTGTGAAGAATACAATACTTGCGAAGTTACATGCATTATAAGTGTGCAACAGAAATACATTACTGGAGGGATAACAGCATATCCTATGTTAGTGAAGCATGAAGCACAGGTGTACGTAGCAGGAATACATTATCATATGTTTACAATATCTCATGTGTGTGCGAAGAATACAGTTCTAAGGAAGTTAGCTGCATTATAAGTCTGCAGTGGAAATACATTACTGGAGGGATAACAGCATATCCTATGTTAGTGAAGCATGTAGCGTAGATGTAGTTAGCAGGAATACATTATCACATGGTGACAATATCTCATGAGTGTGTGAAAAATACAATACTCTTTAAGTTATCTGCATTATATGTGTGGAGCTAAAATACATTACTAGAGGGATAACAAAGCATTTCCTATGTATCACAGCTGAAGTTACCAGGAATACATTATCACATGGTGACAATATCTCATGTGTTTGAAGAATACAATACTGAGAGGAAGTTACATGCTTTACAAGTGTGCAGCAGAAATAAATTACTAGAGGGATAACAACATATTCTGTGTTAGTGAAGCATGTAGCCCAGATGTATTTAGCAGGAATACATTATCACATGGTGATAATATCTCCTGTGTATGTTAAGATTACAATACTCAAAAAGTTACATACATTGTAAGTGTGCAGCAGAAATACATTACTAGAGGGATGACAGCATATCTTATGTTAGTGAAGCATGTAGCACAGATATAGTTGGCAGGAATACATTATCACATGTTGACAATATCTCATGTGTGAATAATACAGTACTCAGGAAGTTAGCTGCATTATAAGTGTGCAGCAGAAATACATAACTAGAGGGATAACAGCATATCCTAAGTTAGTGGAGCTTGTAGTGCAGATGTAGTTACTAGGAACAGATTATCATATGGTGACAATAGCTCATGTGTGTGTGTGAAGATTACATGCATTATAAGTGTGGAGGTAGAAATACATTACCAGAGAGATAACAACATATCCTATATTAGTGAAACGTAGCACAGATGCAGTTTGCAGGAACACATTATCACATGGTGACAATATCTCGTGTTTGTGAAGAATACAATACTCAGGAAGTTATATGGAGGTAGGAATACATTACTAGAGGAATAACAGCATATCCTATGTTAGTGAAACATGTAGCACAGATATAGTAAGGAAAAATACATTACCACATGGTGACTATATCAAATGTGTGTGTGACGAATTCATTACTCCATGTGTATGCTGTTATCCATCTAGTAATGTATTTCTGCCACACACTTATAATGCATGTAACTTCCTGAGTATTGTATTCTTCACACACTCATGAGATATTGTCACCATGTAGTAATGTGTTCCAACTAACTCCACCTGTGCTAAACACTTCACTAACATAGGATATGTTGTCATCCCTCTAGTAATGTATTTCTGCTGCACACTTACAATGTATGTAATTTTTTGAGTATTGTATTCTTAACATACACAGGGGATATTGTCACCATTTGATAATGTATTCTTGCTAACTACATCTGGGCTACATGCTTCACTAACATAGGATATGCTGTTATCCCTCTAGTAATTTATTTCTGCTGCACACATAATGCATGTAACTTCGTCTCAATATTGTATTCTTCACACACACATGAGATATTGTCACCATGTGATAATTTGTTCCTGCTAACTACATCTGTTTTCCATGCTTCACTAACATAGAATATGCTGTTGTCCCTCTAGTAATGTATTTCTGCTGCACACTTATAATGCAGCTAATTTCCTGAGTTATGAATTCTTCACACACACAAGATATTGTCAACATATGATAATGTATTCCTGCTAGCTACATCTGCCCTACATGCTTCACTAACATAGGATATGCTGTTATCCCTCTAGTAATGTATTTATACTTCCACACTTATAATGCACATTGCTTTCTGAGTATTGTATTCTTCACACACATATGAGATATTGTCACCATGTGATAATGTGTTCCTGCTAACTACATCTATGCTACATGCTTCACTAACATGGGATATGCTGTTATCCTTCTAGTAATGTATTTCAGTTTCCACACTTACAATGCAAGTAACTTTTCTAAGTATTGCATTTTTCACACAAACATGAGATATTGTCATGTGATAATGAATTCCTGCTAACTACATCTGTGCTACATGCTTCACTAACATAGGATATGCTGTTATCCCTTTAGTAATGTATTTCTGCCTCACACTTATGAAGCACGTAACTTC
The DNA here is from genome assembly GCF_019279795.1 of Protopterus annectens. NCBI lineage: Eukaryota > Metazoa > Chordata > Ceratodontiformes > Protopteridae > Protopterus > Protopterus annectens. The sequence continues at coordinate 88,539,640 of NC_056750.1, forward strand.
ATGAGTATTGTATTCTTCATACACACATGAGATATGGTCACCATGTGATTATTTATTCTTGCTATATCTGTGCTACATAGGATATGCTTTTATCCCTCTAGTAATGTATTTCTATTTCCACACTTAGAATGCATGTAACTTCCTGAGTATTGTTTTCTTCACACACACATGAGATATTGTCACCATGTAATAATGTATTCCTACTAACTACGTGTCCAACATGTTTCACTAACATAGGATTTGCTGTTATCCCTCTAGTAATGTATTTCTACCCCCATGTAATTTCCTGAGTATTGTATTCTTCTCACAATCATGACATATTGTAACCATGTGATAACGAGTTCCTGCAATTTACTTCTGTACTACATGTTTCAACTAACATAGGATATGCTGTTATCCCCCTAGTAATGTGTTTCTTCCTCCACACTTATAATGCATGTAACTTTCTGAGTATTGTATTCTTTACACACACATGAGATATTGTCACCATGCAATATTGTCAACATATAGGTTCATAGGTTGGTTCATATGACAGTGTATTCCTGCTAACTACATCTGTGCTACACACTTCACTAGCATAGGATATGCTGTTATCCCTCTGGTTATGTATTTCGTCTGCACACTTATAATTCATGTAACTTCCTGAATATTGTATTCATCACACACTCATGATATATTGTCACCATGTAATAATGTGTTCCTACTAACTGCAACTGTGCTACATGCTTCACTAACATCTGATATGCTGTCATCCCTCTAGTAATGTATTTCTGCTGCACACTTACAATGCATGTAACTTTCTGAGTATTGTATTCTTAACATACACAGGAGATATTGTCACCATGTGTTAATGTATTCCTGCTAACTACATCTGTGCTACATGCTTCACTAACATAGGATATGCTGTTATCCGTATAGTAATTTATTTCTGCTGCCCACTTATAATGCATGTAACTTCCTGAGTATTGTATTCTTCATACACACATGATATATTGTCACCATGTGAAAGTAGATTCCTGTAACTTCAGCTGTGTTACATAGCTCCACACTTATAATGCAGGTAACTTAAAGAGTATTGTATTCTTCACACACACACACACACACACACACACACACACACACACACACACACACACACACACATGCACACGCACACACACACACACACACACACACACACACACACACACACACACACACATGCACACACACACACACACATGAGCTACTGTCTCCATGAGATAATGTGTTCCTAGTAACTACATCTGTGCTACACACTTCACTAACATAGGATATGCTGTTATCCCTCTAGTTATGTATTTCTTCTGCACACTTATAATTCATGTAACTTCCTGAATATTGTATTCGTCACACATTCATGATATATTGTCACCATGTGATAATGTGTTCCTACTAACTGCAACTGTGTTACATGCTTCACTAACATCAGATATGCTGTCATCCCTCTAGTAATGTATTTCTGCTGCACACTTACAATGCATGTAACTTTCTGAGTATTGTATTCTTAACATACACAGGATATATTGTCACCATGTGATAATGTATTCCTGCTAACTACATCTGTGCTCCATGCTTCACTAACATAGGATATGCTGTTATCCGTATAGTAATTTATTTCTGATGCCCACTTATAATACATGTAACTTCCTGAGTATTGTATTCTTCACACACACATGAGATATTGTCAACATTTGATAATCGATTCCTGTAACTTCAGCTGTGCTACATAGCTCCACACTTATAATGCAGGTAACTTAAAGAGTATTGGATTTTTCACACACACACACACACACACACACACACACACACACACACACACACACACACACACACACACACACACACACACACATGAGATATTGTCTCCATGAGATAATGTGTTCCTGCTCACTACATCTGTGCTGCATGCTTCACTAACATAGGATATGCTGTTATCCCTCCATTAATGTCTTTTTGCCACACACTTCTAATGCATGTAACTTCCTGAGTATTGTATTATTCACACAAAAATGAGATATTGCCACCATATGATAATGTATTCCTGCAAACTACATCTGTACTACATGCTTCACTAATATAGGATATGCTGTTATCCCTCTAGTAATGTATTTCTAACTCCACACTGATAATGCATGTAACTTCCTTAGTATTGTACTCTTCAAACACACATGAGGTATTGCCACCATATGATAATGTATTCCTGCAAACTACATCTGTACTACATGCTTCACTAATATAGGATATGCTGTTATCCCTCTAGTAATGTATTTCTAACTCCACACTGATAATGCATGTAACTTCCTTAGTATTGTACTCTTCATACACATATGAGGTTATGCCACCATGTGATAATGTGTTCCTGCTAACTACATCTGTACTACATGCTTCACTAACATAGGATATGCTGTTATCCCTCTAGTAATGTATTTCTGCTGCACACTTATAATGCAGCTAACTTCTTGAGAACTGTATTCTTCACACACACATGAGATATTGACAGCATATGATAAGGTATTCCTGGTAAGTACATCTCTGCTACATGCTTCACTAACATAGGATATGCTATTATCCCTCCAGTAATGTATTTCTGCTGCACACTTATAACGCATGTAACTTTGCAAGTATTGTATTCTTGCCACACACATGACATATTGTCACCATGTGAAAATGTGTTCCTGCTAACTACATCTGTGCTTCATGCTTCACTTACAAAGGATATGCTGTAATCCCGCTAGTAATGTATTTTTGACACACTTATAATGTATGCAACTTCCTGAGTATTGAACTCTTCACACACACATGAGATATTGTCACCATGTGATAATGTGTTCCTGTAAACTGCATCTGTGCTAACATGTTTCACTAATATAGGATATATTGTTATCCCTCTAGTAATGTATTTCTAAAGCATTTAGGGCAGATGTTGTTAGCAGGAATACATTATCATATGTTGACAATATCGTGTGTGTGAAGAATTCATAACTCAGGAAATTAGCTGCATTATAAGTGTGCAGCAGAAATACATTTCTAGAGGGACAAAAGCATATTCAATGTTAGTGAAGCATGTAGCCCAGATGTAGTTAGCAGAAACAAATTATCACATGGTGACAATTTCTCATGTGTGTGTGAAGAATACAGTATTGAGAGTAACTTACATGCATTATAAGTGTCCAGCAGGAATAAATTGTATGTATGCCAATTTTGTGAAAAAAAAGTGCTAGTTTTCCCCTAAGGGAGCTTCCAAAAGGTAAGTGCTTGGCATTTGAAGGGGTAAGTCATTGGGACTGTTTCCTATAAGGTTGTGACTTGTCTTCCCCTCCTTTTGGGTTTGAAGCACCCCACTGTTGTGGTCTGTAAGAGCCTTGGGGCTGAGATCTGCCTCTTGGACGTCTGTGTCTGCCTTTTTGTGGTCTGTCTGACACTGAAAAGGACCAATTTTTGGAGGGCCAATTTCTGCTAAATCGAGGTGGCTGCACCTGTACGAAATCCTTCACTGTTTGCATAGATTTTTGCCTTATCCTCCATTTTCTTTAATACCTCTTCTGCCTTAACACCAAATAAAATATCCTGCTGTAAAGGAGCATCCAATAATTTTGCCTTAACATGATCAAGTAAAACTTGTTCTTTTAACCAAGCATGCCTTAGTATCACAGATCCTGTAACTGCTGCTCTACAAGAAGCATCTAATGAATCAAAACCACATTGCAGAGTATGTTTTCCTACTTGTTCAGCTGCATGCAATAAATCCTGCATTTCCTTATAGTCAGGATGTTTTGAACTTGTAAGCATTTTCTGCTTTAACAGATACACTAAATATTGTTGGTATTTAAGCATGCGAAACTGGCAATTTAAAGCCCTCACTGCTAAAGTTGGAGAAGTGTAAACTTTCTTCCCCATCTGTCTAATGCTCTAGAATCCCTGTCAGAGGGAACTGGATTTTTAGCTGTGGAAGCCTTTACCCCTTTGGGACCCTGGGAAATAGTTTCTGGGTCAGCAACAGGGTTTTTATAAAGAAATTTGTGAGAGTCAGGGACTCTGTAGTACCTGTCTGGCTTGACTGGAGCAGGGGCAAAGAATCAGGATTTAAACTGGATTCAGAGAACACATCATCCACAATATGTAACACTGGTGGAATAGCAAGGGGCCTGTGCTGGGGAAATAAAAGAAAGTCCCTGAGCCTTTTCTTGGATTATGAGTAATCCTGGCCCTCCCAATGGAAATGCTCCCTCATGGAATGTAAAGTTTCCCCAAAAGAGTAATCCTCAGGAGGAGGAGAGGCTGAAAGAATTGATTCTTCAGCATCAGAGTCCTCATAGGGGGGTAAAGAGCATCTCTGGTCTGAAGAGGAATCAGAAGAAATGGAAACCTGGTCAGAGGAATCATGGTCTGTATCCTGCCTAGGCCTTTTATCTGGAGGGGGATGGGAACCCCTGATCAGAGTAATTAAGTCTTCGGCCATTTTAAGCATCTGTTTTTTAGGCATTGAGGCCTGTCCAGGTGAATGTTGTACTTGCTTCTTTGTCTTTAATGGAGTTTTAGACTTGGCTGTAGATTGAATGGTAAGTTGTGAAGGTCTGAAAACACCCTCAGAAGCCAATGCCTGCTCAATGGCTCCGGACCCATCTGAGGTGTTAGTTTCCGTAGGCCCAATACCTTGAGTTTCCAGAGGCCTAGACATCTCCACGTAGGAGTCGGAGGTGGCCTGTGGCTCTGAGGTAGCGGGTGTCAGGAGCTGCGAAAGTGCCTCACTGAGAACCCGCGAACCGGCAACTGGCCTAGAAGAGGCTTCATCTTCAGTTTTGGGTCTCGAAAGCCTGTCCTTATCCTTGTATTTACGTTTTTTGTGTATTCCGGTCGTCAGTTGTTCCAACGGCATGGTATAATTGAACCTTCGGCCAAAGTAATGGCGAACAAAGTCAAACCGACATTTAATAGTGCGCTTGTTAAATCTAGCACAAAAACGACAATGAGTGACGTTGTGGTCTGGGCCTAGGCATGGAATGCAGCATGAATGAAAATCCTTATGAGGTATTTGATTCCCACAAGAAATATAATTATTAAATTTTACTGACATCGGTCTGAGGCAAGAAAAAGTTTCCCCAACGGGGTATTTAGCTTTTTTGAAGACTTCGGTTCTAAAATTCGAATTGAAAATCTCAGGAGTCGGCCAACCGGCATTTGTACACAGCTTTTGCTTCAGGCACTGCGTAGCAAGAAAGACTGGAGAAAATGGCATCGGCTGCATCTTATATACCCCTGGCGCACTGACATCAGGGAAGACGTGACAGCAACCCACGCCGGACCAAGACTTTGGAACTCTGGCTGACTGCGGGACCACCTGATGGCAGGATAACCCAAGTGTAATGACTGCATCAGTGAAATACGATGAACATCAGCATATCTTATGTTAGTGAAGCATGTAGCACAGATGTAGTTAGCAAGAGTACATTATCACACATTGACAATATCTCATGTGTGTGTGAATAATACAGTACTCAGGATGTTAGCTGCATTATAAGTGTGCAGAAGAAATACATAACTAGAAGGATAACAGCATATCCTATGTTAGTGAAGCATGTAGCACAGATGTAGTTACTAGGAACATGTTATCACATGGTGGCAATATCTTGTGTGTGTACAGAATGCAATACTCAGGAAGTTACATGCATTATAAATGTGGAGGTAGAAATACATTACTAGAGGGATAACAGCAAATCCTATGTTAGTGAAACATGTAGCGCAGATGTAGTTAGCAGGAATACATTATTACATGGTGACAATATCTCCTATGTATGTTAAGAATATAATACTCAAAAAGTTACATGTACGTGTGCAGCAGAAATACATTACTAGAGGGATGACAGCATATCCTATGTTAGTGAAGCATTTAGCACAGATGCAGTTAGTAGGAACACATTATCACATGGTGACAATATTGCATGTGTGTATGAAGAATACAATACTCAGGAAGTTACATGCATTATAAGTGTGAGGCAGAAATACATTACTACAGGGATAACAGCATATCCTATGTTACTGAAGCATGTAGCACAGATGTAGTTAGCAGGAATTCATTATCACATGATGACACTGTCTCATGTTTGTGTGAAAAATGCAATACTTAGAAAAGTTACCTGCATTGTAAGTGTGGAAACTGAAATACATTACTAGAAGGATAACAGCATATCCCATGTTAGTGAAGCATGTAGCATAGATGTAGTTAGCAGGAACACATTATCACATGGTGACAATATCTCATATGTGTGTGAAGAATACAATACTCAGGAAGCACCGTGCATTATAAGTGTGGAAGTATAAATACATTACTAGAGGGATAATAGCATATCTTATGTTAGTGAAGCATGTAGGGCAGATGTAGTTAGCAGGAATACACTATCATATATTGACAATATCTTGTGTGTGTGAAGAATTCATAACTCAGGAAATTAGCTGCATTGTAAGTGTGTAGCAAAAATACATTAGTAGAGGGACAACAGCGTATTCTATGTTAGTGAAGCATGTAGCACAGATGTAGCTAGCAGGAACAAATTATTACATGGTGACAATATCTCATGCGTGTGTGAAGAATGCAATAAGTGTGCAGAAACTTACATGCATTATAAGTGTGCAGCAGAAATAAATTACTAGAGGGATAACAACATATCCTATGTTAGTTGAAACATGTAGCACAGATGTAGATTGCATGACCGCATTATCATATGGTGACAATATCATGTGTGTGAAGAATACAATACTCAGGAAGTTACTTGGAGGTAGAAATACATTACTAGAATGATAAGAGCATATCCTATGTTAGTGAAACATGTAGCACAGATGTAGTCATCAGGAATACATTACCACATGGTGCCAATATTTCATGTGCGTGTGTGTGTGTGTGTGTGTGTGTGTGTGTGTGTGTGTGTGTGTGTGTGTGTGTGTGAAGAAAACAATACTCAGTAAGTTATATTCATTCTAAGAGTGGAGGTTGAAATACATTAGTAGAGGGATAAAAGCATATCCTATGTAGCACAGATGTAGCAGGAATAAATTATCACATGGTGACAATATATCATGTGTGTGTGAATAATACAGAACTCAGGATGTTACCTGCATTATAAGTGTGCAGCAGAAATACAGTACTAGAGGGATAACAGCATATCACATGTTAGTGATGCATGTGGCAGAGATGTAGATAACAGGAGCACATTATCTCATGGTGACAATATCTCATAAGTGTGCAAAGAATACAATACTCATGAAGTTACCTGCATTATAAGTGTGGAGCAAAAATACATTAACAGAGGGATGACAGCATCTCCTATGTAGTTATCAGGTGTACATTATCATTTGGTGACAATATCTCATGTGTGTGTGAAGAATACAATACTCAGGAAGTTACATGCATTGTAAGTGTGCAGCAGAAATACATTACTAGAGGGATAACAGCATATACTATGTTAGTGAAGCATGCAGTACAGATGGAGTTAGGAGAAATACATTATCACATGGTGACAATATCTCATGTGGGTTTGAAGAATACAATACTCTGGATGTTACCTGCATTACAAGTGTGCAGCAGAAATGCATTTCTAGAGGGATAACAGCATATCCTATGTTAGTGAAGCATGTAGCACAGATGTAGTTAGCAGGAATACATTATCACAGGGAGACAGTATCTCATGTGTGTGTGAAGAATACTATAGTTTGGAAGTTAGACGTATTGCAAGTGTGTGGCAGAAATACATTACTAGAGGGATAACAACATATCCTACGTTAGTGAAGCATGTAGCACAGATGTTAGTAGGAACACATTATCACATGGTGACAATTTTACATATGTGTGTGTGAAGAATTCAATACTCAGGAAGCTACGAGCATTATAAGTGTGGAAGCAGAAATACATTACTAGAGGGATAACAGCATATCCTATGTTAACAAAGCATGTAGCATGGCTGTAGTTAGCAGGAACAGATTGTCACATGGTGACAATAGCTCATGTTTGTGTGAAGAAGACAATACTCAGGAAGCTACGAGCATTATAAGTGTGTAAGCAGAAATACATTACTAGAGGGATAACAGCATATCCTATGTTAACAAAGCGTGTAGCATGGCTGTAGTTAGCAGGAACAGATTGTCACATGGTGACAATATCTCATGTTTGTGTGAAGAAGACAATACTCAGGAAGTTACATGCATTATGAGTGTGTGGCAGTAAAACATTACTAGAGGGGTAACAGCATATCCCATGTTAGTCAAGCATGAAGCACTGATGTAGTTAGTATGAACACATTATCACATGGTGACAATATCTCATGAGTGTGTGAAGAATATAGTACTCAGAAAGCTACATGCATTATAAGTGTGGAGGCAGAAATACATTACTAAAGGGATAACTGCATATTCTATGTTAGTGAATCATGTATCATAGATGTAGCTAGCAGGAATTCATTATCACATGATGACAAAATCTCATGTTTGTGTGAAAAATGCAATACTTAGAAAAGTTATTGCATTGTAAGTATGGAAGCAGAAATACATTACTAGAAGGATAACAGCATATCCCTTGTTAGTTAAGCATGTAGCACAGATGTAGTTAGCAGGAACACATTAGCACATGGTGATAATATCTCATACGTGTGTGAAGAATACAATACTCAGGAAGTGATGTGCATTATAAGTGTGGAAGTAGAAATAAATTACTCAAGGGATAACAGTATATCCTATGTTAGTGAACCATGTAGTGCAGATGTAGTTAGCAGGAATACATTACCATATGTTGACAAAATCTCATGAGTGTGTGAAGAATTCAATACTGAGGAAGTTAGGTGCAGTATACGTGTGCAGCAGAAATACATTACCAGAAGGATAACAGCATATCATTTGATAGTGAAGCACAGATGTAGTTAGCAGAAGTGCATTATCACATGGTGACAATACCTCATGTGTGTTTGAAGAGTACAATACTCAGGAAGGTACAAGCATTATCAGTGTGGAGGTAAAAATACATTACTACATGGATAACAGCATATCCTATGTTAGTGAACTATGGAGAACAGATGCAGTTAGCAGGAACAAATTATCTCATGGTGAAAATATCTCATGTGTGTGTGAACAATGCAATACTTAGAAAAGTTACATGCATTATAAGTGTGCAGCAGAAATACATTACTTGAGGGATGGCAACATACCCTATGTTAGTGAAGCATGTAGCACAGATTTAGTTAACAGGAACACATTATCTCATGGTGACAATATCTCATGTGTGTGTGTGAAAATACATTACGCTTTAAGTTACCTGCTTTATACGTGTGGAGCTAAAATACATTACTAGAGGGATAACAGCATTTCCTGTGTAGCACAGCTGAAGTTAGCAGGATACATTATCACATGATGACAATATCTCAAGTGTGTGTGAAGAATACAATACTCGGGAAGTTAGCTGCATTATAAGTGTGCAGTAGAAATACATAACTAGAGGGATAGCAGCATATCCTATGTTAGTGAAGCATGTAGCACAGATGTAGTAATTAGGAACACATTATCACATGGTAACAATATCTCATGTGTGTTTGAAGAATACAATACTCAGGAAGTTACATGCATTATAAGTGCGGAGGTACAAATACATTACTAGAGGGATAACAGCATATCCTTGTTAGTGAAACATGTAGCACAGATGTAGTTAGCAGGAATATGTTATTACATGGTGAAAATATCTCATGTGTGTGTTAAGAAAACAATACTAAGGAAGTTGTATGCATTATAACTGTGGAGCTAAAATACATTACTAGAGGGATAACAGCATATCCTATGTTAATGAAGAATATAGCACAGATGTAGTTAGCAGGAACACATTATCACATGGTGACAATATCTCATGTGTGTGTGAAAAATACAGTACTCTGGATGTTACATGCATTATATGTGTGCAGCATAATTACATTACTAGGGGGACATCAGCATATCCTATGTAGTGGAGATGTAGGCAGCAGGAACATGCTCTTACATGGTGACAATATATAGTGTATGTAAAGAATACAATACTCAGGAAAGTAGATGCATTATAAATGAGGAGGCAGAAATACATTACTAGAGGGATAACAGCATATCCTATGTTAGTGAAGCATATAGCACAGATGTAGTTAGCAGGAACACATTATCACATGGTGATAATCTCTCATGTGTGTGTGAAGAATACAATACTCAGGATGTTACATCCATTATAAGTGTGGAGGTAGAAATACATTACTAGAGGGCTAAAAGCATATCCTATGTACCACAGATGTAGAAGGAATAAATGATCACGTGACAATGTCTCATGGGTTTGTGAATAATACAGTACTCAGGACATTACATGCATTATAAGTGTGCAGCAGAAATACAGTATTAGAGGGATAACAACATATCCTATGTTAGTGAACCATGTAGCATAGATGTAATTAGCAGGAATACATTATCACATGGTGACAACATCTCATGTGTGTGTGATGAATATACTACTAGGGAAGTTTCATGCATTATAAGTGTGCAGCAAAAATACATTACTAGAGGGATAACAGCATATCATATGTGAGCATCTAGCATAGAGGTAGTTAGCAGGAATTCATTATCACATGGTGACAATATCTCATGTGTTTGTGAATAATACAATACTTAGGAAGTTACACACATTATAAGTATGTGGCAGAAATATATTACTTGAGGGATAACAGCATATCCTATGTTAGTGAAGCATGTAGCACAGATGTAGTAGGCAGGAATACATTATCACATGGTGACAATATCTCATGTGTTTGTGAATAATACAATACTTAGGAAGTTACACACATTATAAGTGTGTGGCAGAAATACATTACCTGAGGGATAACAGCATATCCTATGTTAGTGAAGCATGTAGCACAGATGTAGTGAGCAGGAGCACATTATCACATGGTGACAATATCTCATGTGTGTGTGAAGAATACAATACTCAGGAAGTTACATGCATTGTAAATATGCAGCAGAAATACATTACTAGAGGGATGACAGCATATCCTATGTTAGTGAAGCATGTAGCACAGATGTAGTTAGCAGGACTACATTATCACATAGTGACAATATCTCATGTGTGTGAAGAATACAATACTCAGGAAGTTGCAAGCATTGTAAGTGTGCAGCAGAAATACATTACTAGAGGGATTACAGCATATCCTATGTTAGTGAAGCATGTAGCACAGATGTAGTTATCAGAAATACATTACCATATGTTGACAATATCTCATGTGTGTGTGAAGAATATAATACTCATGAATTTACCTGCATTATAAGTTGTTGTTGTTTGTGTTTTGGCTTTTCCTGGTTAGGGGCCGCCACAGTGGAACTCTGGTCCTCTAATGATTGGCAGTTGTTTTTTATGGTATTGAGTTGCCAGCCCTACGCCCAACCTTCAATGAAGGCACACCCATTCAACGCATGTCTTTTGAACGCCCACATGACGGCGGAGTGGACATGCAGACTCCACACAGAAGGCACTTCCAACCCAAGCCGAGAATCAAATGGGAGAACCTCTTGCTGTGAGGTAACAACACTTCCGCTGCACCACTGCAGAAGTTACACCTGCATTATAAGTGTGGAGCTAAAATATATTAATACAAGGATAACATCATTTCCAATGTAGCACAGATGTAGTTAGCAGTAATACATTATCACATGGTGAAAATCTCGCATGTGTGGTTGAAGAATACAATACTCAGGAGGTTACATGCATTGTAGGTGTGCATCAGAAATACATTACTAGAGAGATTACAGTTAATCCTATGTTAGTGAATAATGAAGCACAGATGTAATTAGCAGGAACACATTATCACATGGTGACAATATGCCAGGTGTGTGCGAATAATACAATACTCGCAAAGTTACATGTATTATAAGTGTGTGGCAGAAATACATTACTAGAAGGATAACAGCATATCCTATGTTAGTGAAGCATGTAGCACAGATGTAGTTAGCAGGAATACATTATCATATGTTGACAATATCTCATGTGTGTGTGTGAAGAATACAGTACTCAGGAAGTTAGCTGCATTATATGTGTGCAGTATAAATACATTACTAGAGGGATAACAGCATATCCTTTGTTAGTAAAGCATATAGCACAGATGTTGTTAGCAGGAACCCATTATCACATGGTGACAATACTTCATGTGTGTGTGAAAAGTACAATATTTAGGAAGTTACAAGCTATATCAGTGTGGAGGTAGACATACATTACTAGAGGGATAACAGCATATCATATGATAGTGAAGCATGGAGAACAGAAGTAGTTAGCAGGAACACATTATCACATGGTGACAATATCTCACGTGTGTGTGAAGAATGCAATACTCAGAAAGGTTTGCATTATGAGTGTGCAGGAAATATTACTAGAGGGATAACAGCATATCCTATGTTAGTGAAGCATGTAGCACAGATGTAGTTAGTAGGAATACATTATTACATGGTGGCAATATCTCATTTGTGTGTGAAGAATGCAATACTCAGGAAGTTACATGCATTATAAGTGTGTGGCAGAAAGACGTTACTGGAGGAATAACAGCATATCCTATGTTAGTGAAGCATGTAGCACAGATATAGTTAGCACGAAAACAATATCTCATGTGTGTGTGAAAATACAATACTCTTTAAGTTACCTGTATTATAAGTGTGGAGCTAAAATACATTACTAGAGCGATAACAGCATTTCCTATGCAGCACAGCTGAAGTTAGCAGGAGTACATAATCACATGGTGACAATATCTCATGTGTGTGTGAAGAATGCAATACTCAGGAAGTTACATACATTATAAGTATGCAGCAGAAATAACTTACTAGATGGATAACAGCATATCCTATGTTAGTGAAGCATGTAGCACTGTTGTATTTAACAGGAATACATTATCACATGGTGGCAATATCCCATGTGTATGTTAAGAATACAATGCTCAGAAAGTTACATGCAGTGTAAGTGTGCAGCAGAAATACATTTATTTATTTTATTTATTTTACATTTGTTGACCAAGCTAGTCCAACTGGATATATGCCCATTTTCAGTAGATGCCTGGGGAATTAAGCTCCATGATTAAACTAATGCAATAGGAATACAAGGCAATACAGAAACATAAAGCTAATACATGTTAACAATACAAATACAGTAACACTGCAGACTAACATCGTACAACTAGCATCAAGGAGTAAAGGCACAACATGCTAAAAAATGATTAAATACATTATTGCTGTAGGCTAGCATAGAAGGAACTAACATAATAGAAAAACATGAATGCAGGTTTTGACAATGCAGTGGTATGAGAAGCGTATATCTGAGATATATAGTTTGGCATTTGTTATACAGAAGAGTGAGGAAGAGAAGAGAGGCTCAAGCTGGTTAGTATGCCTATTTATAAATTTTACACATATATAACATGGGTGGTATTAATACAAAAACTGACAATGACAGTGCCAGGAGCAGGAGTAGGGTTTTATAAATGTACAAGGTAAGTTTCATGTACAAAGAAAGAAAATAAAAGGGTAGAAAATTAACTAAGAGGATGGTTTATTTGCTTATTAGTGGGTTATAGAAGGGGAAAAAGCAGTATACTTGATAGTTATTGTTAATCCGGGTCAGTACATGGGCATAACCATTGTGCTTTAAGGTGAAGTTTTAGTTGGTGCTTGAAAAGTGGTTAAGTTGAAAGTAATTGTAGGCTTCTGGGGAGTCTGTTCCAAATCATACCCATGGAATTAGAGAAGAGGGAGCCCCCTGCTTTATTAAGGGATTTCTGGATGGTTACTTGTAGTTTATTTGCTGAGCGAAGGGTTGTAAGATTTCTATAAGGAGAGACTATGCTACTAAGAATAGGAGTATTGTTGGTATGAAAGAGAATCTTATGGGTAATTGTAAGTTGCTGAAATAGTAGCTGGTTTTAGAGTTCCAGCCATCCTAGCTGTTTGAGATTTAAACAGTGATGGGTTCTATATGGTGAACCCGTAGCAAATCTGGCAATGTTGTTGTAGGAAGTTGACAGTTTGTTTAGGTTCATTTTGGAAAGATTTGTATAAATAGATGAAGCATAGAGGAGGGTAGAGATCAGGTGGGTATAGGTAATGGTGGTTCTGGCTTCAGGTATGAGGAAGGACTTTATCCTATAAAGTGAGCCAAGTTTTCTCTTAACAGTTTTAATAGTAGCGTTAATATGTGTGTCAAAGTTAAGATTATGATCAATTGCTATGCCTAATAGCTTGGTGGTCAGGTCAGTTGTAATTATAGTACCATTTCTAGATTTAACAGTAAGATCAATAGGGGGGACTTCTGAGTTGGAGTAAATATTAATAATTTAGTTTTTTTTGGCATTAAGTAGGAGGCAACGTTGCAAAAAACATATTTTAACTGAGTTAAATACTGTCTGGGTGATGGTTTGGAGCTCAGCAGATGAGGTGGCAGAACACACTAGTGTGGAATCATCTGCATATTGTATGCAGGTGGCTTGAGGAATATGTATCTATAGCTCGTTGATGAAAAGAGAAAAAAGGAGCGGTCCCAGGATGGAGCCTTGTGGGACCCCAAGAGTAATAGGAAGAAGAGCGGATGGGACCCCAAGAGTAATAGGAAGAAGAGCGGATGGGACCCCAAGAGTAATAGGAAGAAGAGCGGATGGGACCCCAAGAATAATAGGAAGAAGAGCGGAAAGGTTATTGTCCCAGAGGACAGCCTGCTGTCTGTTTTCTAACTAGGACTTGAACCACTGTAATGCCTGTGTGTTGAGTGAGAGTTGTTTTAGTATATCTAGTAGTAATTGGTGGTTCACCATATCAAAGGCTTTTGATAGGTCTATGAAGAGTGCAGTGGAGAGCCTGATGTTGTTGCAATGCATATTGATGCAGTCAGAGAAGGATAGTAGGGCAGTAGTTGTACTATGGAAAGGCCTAAAACCATGTTGACAGTCTGATAGAAGGTTATGTTGGAGAAGGTGATCTTGTAGCGGGTGGTAGATATATTTTCCATTATTTTGGCTAGGGGGAGAGTAGGGCTATGAGGCCAAAGTTAGATATTTCGGTTGAGTTACCACCCTTATGAAGAGGAATTATATGTGAGATTTTCCAGAGAGATGGGATGGAACCTTCAGTAATGGTTCTGTTGATTAGAATGTAAATAGGATAGGAAAGTATTTTAGCTGAAATTTGCAGGTATTCAGCTGGTAGGAGATCAGTGGATGGGGTACATGGTTTAAGTTTAGTAAGTAAAGTAAAGATGAAGGATGTGGGGACTGGATTTAGTTGAAAGGTAGGGGGGTTGCTAGTCATGGGGACTGGGAGGGTTGAGGTGACAGGAGGTACAGAATTAGCAAGAGATTGTACAGTTTATGTAAAGAAGGTATTGAAGGTGTCAGCAATCTCCTTAGGAGTGCTTAAGAAAAATCCTGAGGGAGTTGGTGTCTTGGAGTGGCCTGGGTATAAAATTCTATTAATAGCTGTCCAGAAAGTTTGTGGGGTTTGTTGTTGCTTGTCTTGGAGTTTAAAATATTAGTTTTTTTATCAAGGAGTATAGATTTCTTTGTGGCATTTCTATAGTGTTTGTAGGTCTGGTGATCGGTTAAGTTTTTAGTACATCTCCATTTAGACCAGATCTTATTTCTTAATAGGATTTGTGTCTTGTCTCTTTAGAGAGCTATGGTGCTGCTTTGCTTCTGATTCTAATTGATTGACTAGGGGCATGGTATTCCAGTATTTGTAAGAATTTGGAGTTAAAATAGGAAACTGATTCCTCAAGGGAGAGTTGTTTTAAGGGAGACCAGTCACAGGCTTGTAGCTTTTTTTGGAAATTTACAACATTAAAGTGTTTTTTGTTTCGTATAGTTTTAAGGATAGTTTGGTTGGGGAAGAAGGTTTTATGCCTAATTATATAAGTGAGGAAGTGGTCGCTAATATTATCAGGAAGGGTATCTGCTATATAAGTGAGGGGATGTTTTTTTAAGGTACTTTCTTTGTTAGTGGGTTTATGGATTCTGTTTGGAGTGGTGATAAATTGAGAAAAGTCATACAGGGTTATATGGACTGAAGGTTTGTTAGAAGTACAGCAAGTTCAATCTATATTGAAGTCACCAAGCTCTATGGTTTCTTGAGGGAGGACAGAAGAGAGGCAGCATAGGATATTTTCAAGGATGTTGATGTTATTGCGTGAGGGTAGGTAGGAACAAATTATGTAGACAGATTTGCTAGTGTTAAGCTGAAGTTTAGAGACAAGGATTTCAACGTGATTATATAATGGTATGTGTAAGTCTGCTGAAGATACATTTAGCTCAGATTTATACAGAATTGCTACCCCACCACCCTTTTTAGTTGGACGGTCTAATCTAATTATATTGTACCCTGTTGGGATGACTTCATTATCTTTTGTTCCTGGTTTGAGCCAGGTTTCTGTTAGACATAGGACATCAAAGGAGTCTATGTCAAGTAGAGCATGCAGTTGGCTAATTTTATTGTTTAAGCTCTGTATGTTAAGATGAGCTAGAATAGGGAGTTTGTAGTTTTGGTAACGGTAATTGGGGTGGTATTTTGGGATTGGTTGGGGATTTAGTAGGGTGTTGTTGTTAGGTCCTGGGTTAGGATGAATATCAACATGAAGAAGAGGGTGTTGTTGAAGAGCAAGTGAGAGCTTAAGGAGTTTGAAGAGAGTATATTGTGATTTTCTGGTTTGTTGGAGAGTAGTATGGTCTAGCCTATGATGCTTTGAGGAGAGGTACGTTGAGGTAGAGGTGATGTTAGCATGGCTGTGGGTAGTAGGTTGATTGATAGGTGATGTTTGTTTTAGAGGATGGAGGGATCTAGTGATGTGTAAGTCTTCATGCCAGGTAAGCATAACAGGTATAAGTAGTATGTGTGTTGCAGCAAGGAAGAGGAGTAGGTTTATAAGTTTAGGCGGGTATGATGAAGGCATGGTAGGAAGGTGAATAGTATGAGAGTAGAACTAGGATAGATAAGAGAGTTAGGACAGAGAGATAGTGAAGTAGTGGAAGTAGTGAGAAGAGGAATGAGAGTAAGGGTGTGTCTTTATTCAGTGTTTAAGGAAATGTAATGAGGTAAGTGGATAGTTAGGGGAAGGGAAAGTAGTGAGAAGAGAAATGAGAGTAAGGGTGTGTCTGTATTCAGTGTTTAGGGAAATGTAATGAGGTAAGTGGATAATTAGAGGAAGGGGAGTGTCCTATGAGGTATACGTGTAGTACCACTGGGGGTGGGTGGGAATTGGGAGTAGGGTAGGGGAGCAGAGTGAGCCTGCAGGGCAAACGGAACAGGTAAAGCCAGGTAGTAAAAGAAATTCCAAGAGAAAACAATCATTAAGAGTGAGAATATAGGAGATAGGTTTGTAGAGTTGTGGGGTAAGGTATGAAGGCTATGTAGAGGTGTGGGGTAAAGTATAAAGGCTTCCAGGGATTGATAAGGGATATCTGAGGGAGTGCAGATTGAAATAATATTTAGAGAGGACACTAATTAATGAGGGAGGTTAAAAATCAAAACAAAGATAGGGCACACCACTAGGTAGAAGCAGGTATGAGAGGAGAAGGATAAATAGGGCAAAAAGCTAAGAGAAATAGTGCCACCTGGTGGCTGGACACTTGATGGCAGCTGTAGAGATACAAAAGAATGCTCCCCGAAGGGGGATATCAAGCTCTAGAAAAATATAGGGGGAAATCCTGGTTAGGAGTTATCAGGGTGGGGAGACAAGGGGCTAGGGGTAAGTAGAAACTAGAGGAGCTTAAGGATTAAGTTAGTGCTAAAAAGGGAGGATGTGGCTGCTGGCTAACCTGGAAGGGAAGGTTGCTTATTCAGACAGTGGAAGTCTAATATATATAGCAATGGTAAGGAAAAGGACCATCATAGGACATACTTTCACTGTTTTCCTTTCAGGGAAATTAAGTCTCAGAGAGCAAATAATTCAGGAGTATGAGCCTTTGGCATCCAAATAGGGCACTTCAGGTGGGTCAGTGCAGGGACAGCAGGAACACAAAGTCTCACTGTTTTCCTTTCAGGGACATTGAGACTCAGAGAGCAGATAATTCAGGAGTATGAGTCTTTGGCATCCAAGCAGGGCACTTCAGGTGGGTTGGGGCAGGGGCAGCAGGAGCACAAAGAGTTTATGCAACACCAAAGCCAGGGATGCACAGCAGCCAGGGACAGAGGTAATTAAAGATGGCGTCTCCTTGCTTGGGGTCTACATTACTAGAGGGATAACAGCATATCCTATGTTAGTGAAGTATGTAGCACAGATGTAGTTAGTAGGAACACTTTATCACATGGTAATAATATCTCATGAGTGTGTGAAAAATACAATAGCCAAAAACACAAGCGCCAAACTCCAAGTTCACAACCAAAAACATCAGTAGGAAAAACCACTTTAATAAGACCAGCAAAGCTTTCGGATAAAATCCTTTGTCAATACTAACTTACATGAGTTCATACTCTGTATATATAGGTTAAAAAGTCATGTGATCGGCAGCCAAAATTCACATGACCACATCTTTAAGTGCATAGTACATAAAACACAAATAATATCAATACATATAAAAGATATTTAAGATATTAAAATATAAAATATAAAACATGTCAACATATATATGCATCACAGCCTAGTCCTGCTAAGCTTAACCAATACCGGTTTAATACTAGCCATGCTATTTAAGCCAGGTGGGGAATCACTTGCCAGTCTCAATATTCACCCATACTGTTTAATTTCTAGAGCATTATTAATATCCTCACCCCTAGGGGAATGTGATACACAATCTATGGCCCTAAACTTAAAGGTGTGTTGTTGCCCATTTTGGCTGCCGATCACATGACTTTTTAACCTATATACACAGAGTATGAACTCATGTAAGTTAGTATTGACAAAGGATTTTATCCGAAAGCTTTGCTGGTCTTACTAAAGTGGTTTTTCCTACTGACGTTTTTGGTTGAAAAATACAATACTCAGGAAGTTACATGCATTATAAGTGTGCTGCATAAATACATTGCTAGATGTATAACAGCATATCTTATGTTAGTGAAGCATGTAGCACAGATGTAGTTAGCAGTAACACATTATCACATCTTGACAATATCCCATGTGTGTGTGAATAATGCAGTACTCAGGAAGTTAGCTGCATTATAAGTGTGCAGCAGAAATAGATAACTAGAAGGATAACAGCATATTCTTTGTTAGTGAAGCATGTAGCACAGATGTAGTTTCTAGGAATACATTATCACATGGTGAAAATATCTTGTGTGTGAAGAATACAATACTCAGGAAGTTGCATGCATTATAAGGGTGGAGGTAGAAATACATTTCTAGAGAGATAAGAGCATATCCTATGTTAGTGAAACATAGCATAGATGTAGTTAGCAGGAACACATTATCACATGGTGACAATATCTCATGTCTGTGTGAATAATACAGTACTCAGGGAGTTAGCTGTATTATAAGTGTGCAGCAGAAATACATAACAAGAAGGATAACAGCTTATCCTATGTTTGTGAAGCATGTAGCACAGATGTAGTTTCTAGGAACACATTATCACATGGTGACAATATTGTGTGTGTGTGTGAAGATTGCAATACTCAGGAAGCTGCATGCATTATAAGGGTGGAGGTAGAAGAGAGATAACAGCATATCCTATGTTAGTGAAACATGTAGCACAGATGTAGTTAGCAGGAACACATTATCACATGGTGACAATATCTCATGTGTGTGTGTGAAGAATACAGTACTCAGGAAGTTTCCTGCATTATAAATGTGTGGCAGAAATACATTACTAAAGGGATAACAGCATATCCTATGTTAGTGAAGCATGTAGCTCAGACGTAGTTAGCAGGAATACATTACCACATGGTAACAATATCTCATGTGTGTCTGAAGAAAACAATACTCAGCAAGTTGCATGCATTCTAACTGTGGTTGTAGTAATACAGTACTAGATGAATAACAGCATGTCCTACATAGCACAGATGTAGCAGAAATAATTTATCACATGGTGACAATATCTCATGTGTGCGTGAATAATACAGTACTCAGGAAGTTACATACATTATATCTGTGTGGCAGAATAACATTAAAGTGTGTGTAGCAGCGGTTGCCTGAGCGGTTTTCATTTTAGTTTTAGTTCATTTTTTTGTAGTGATTACTAGATGGATAACAGCATATCCTATGTTAGTGAAGCATGTAGCATAGATGTAGTTAACAGGACTACATTATCACATGGTGACAATATCTCATGTGTGTGTGAAGAACACAATACTCAGGAAGTTGCATGCATTATAAATGTGAGGGAGAAATGCATTACTAGAGGGATAACAGAAATCCTATTTTAGTGAAGCATGTAGCACAGATGTAGTTGACAGGAGCACATTATCTCATGGTGACAATATCTCATGTGTGTGCGAAGAATAAATACAATTCTCATGAACTTACCTGCATTATAAGTGTGGAGCTAAAATACAGAGCGATAACAGCATTTCCTAGGTAGCACAGATGTAGTTAGCAGGAATGTATTATCACATGGTGACAATACCTCATGTGTGAGTGAAGAGTACAATACTTAGGAAGTTACATGCATTATCAATGTGGAGGTATAAATACATTACTAGAGGGGTAGCAGCATATCCTATCTTAGTGAAGCACGTAGCACAGATGTAGTTAGCAGGAACACATTTTCACAAGGTGACAATATCTTAAGTGTGTGTGAAGAATGCAATACTCAGAAAGTTATATGCATTATAAGTGTGCAAAAGAAATTTATTACTAGAGGGATAGCAGCATATCCTTTGTTAGTGAAGCATGTAAGACAGATGTAGTTAGCAGGAATACATTATTACATGGTGAAATTCTCTTGTGTGGTTGAAGAATACAATACTCAGGAGGTTACATGCATTGTAAATGTGCAGCAGAAATACATTACTAGAGAGATTACAGCATATCCTATGTTAGTGAAGCATCTAGCACAGATGTAGTTAGTATGAACACATTATGATATGGTGACAATGTCATGTGTGTGTGAAGAATACAATACTTGCGAAGTTATATGCATTATAAGTGTGCGGCAGAAATACATTACTAGAAGGATAACAGCATATCCTTTGTTAGTGAAGCATGTAGCACAGATGTAGTTAGCAGGAATACATTATCATATGTTGACAATATCTCATGTGTGTGTGAAAAATACAATACTCATGAAGTTAACTGCATTATAAGTGCGGAACTAAAATATATTAATAGAGGGATAACAGCATTTCCAGTGTAGCACAGATGTAGTTAGCAGTAATACATTATTACATGGTGAAATTCTCTCATGTGGTTGAAGAATGCAATACTCAGGAGGTTACATGCATTGTAAATGTGCAGCAGAAATACATTACTAGAGAGATTACAGCATATCCTTTGTTAGTGAAGCATGAAGCACAGATGTAGTTAGCAGGAATACATTATTACATGGTGACAATATCTCATGTGTGTGTGAAGAATACAAGACTCAGGGAGTTACGTGCATTGTAAGAGTGCAGCAGAAATACATTAATAGATGGATAACAGCATATCCTGTTAGAGATGCATGTAGCACAGATGTAGTTACCAGGAATACATTATCACGTGGTGACAATATCTCATGGGGTTTGAAGAATACAATATTCGGGAAGTTACCTACATTACAAGTGTGCGGCAGAAATACATTACTAGAGGGATGACAGCATATTATATGTTAGTGAAGCATGTAACACAGATGTAGTTAGCAGGAATTTGTTATCACAGGTGACAATATTTTGTATGTGTGAAGAATACAATACTCAGGAAGTTACATGCATTGTAAGTGTGTGGCAGAAATACATTACTAGAGGGATAACAGCATATCCTATGTTAGTGAAGCTTGTAGCACAGATGTAGTTAGTAGGAACACATTATAACATGCTGACAATATTTCATGTATTTGTGTGAAGAATACAACAGTCAGGATGTTACTTGCATTATAATTGCACCACCAACATTTTCAGTCTCTTCTCATAATGTCACCATAATCTGTGCACAACCAACTACAAAACTGCTTGGTATAATCATTGATAATAATCTAAATTACAATGCCCATATAGACAAAACTATAAAAATAGTAAACAAAAAAATACACTCCATGTATAGGATTAAGAAATTTCTAACTCCAACTGCCAGAACAGCCAAAGCTCATACACATCTTCTGTCATCCCTCCTCTATGCCTCACCCATCTTCACTAACGTATCCAAATCAAATCTCAACAAACTCACAAAATGTTACAACAGTATAGCAAGATTTTCCTCAGGCTCAGAGTACAGAATGCACCACTGTCATAATCTTCAAATATTAGGTTGGCTAGAGCTACCCAACCAAATCTATTTTAACCAACACATAGTAACTCATAAAATCCTCCACCTACCTACCCACACCCCCAGTCTAGCCAATATCATTACCCCATACTTTAACCTAGCATCCCTTCGCTCTTCCAGCAGAATGCTAGTACAACCTACCAAAGCCAACAACTCAGCCGGAGATTCCTTATTCTCTAACACTGCTGGTAAAAAATGGAACTCCCTTCCTGCTGAACTCACCACCAATTGCTCTTTGCCTCACTTCAAAATATCACTAAAGACACACATGCACAATAACTGGCTATGTCCTTGTCTAAACCCTGACTAAAACCCAATTTATTCAGTCTGAGTTACTACACTGACTTGAGTTTCCACCAAAGCTTGTCTCAGCCTTAGTTAGGCTTAGTCAAACCCAACATCACTGATATAATCCATTTCCATCTTAGCTATCTAAGATAATTCCCCTTTTCTCTCTGTACCCTCCTTCAATTCATTTTTCTTCCACCCCTTTATTATCTCTAGCTTCCATCATCTGAACTGCTACCTTCCTTTCTTAGCCACTGCTGCCTTCTACCCAAACTACCTTTCTCTTACCTCATTCTTCCTCTCTTTCTTTAGAAACGACCTTGCTTTTCCTGTCTCCTCTTCCTACATCCTCATTTCTCTAATATGTTCTTTTTCCCCTTTATTGCTTCCCCCATCTCCCACTTTTTTGGCGTCTCTTATCAATTTAAACCTTACTTTGAAACTTTCTTCATTATGGAACCTATTTGTAGTTGACTTCTGATATCTGTTAAATCTCTGTAAATATTACCTTACTTAGAATATTCTCTTAAATTTGTAACTTTTTTGCATTTTTCTTTTGATTTTTGATAAATTGTTAATATTACTGAATACATCATGTTAAATGTTTTATTTTAGAGCTTTTCTCCCCGGGCCTCCACTGAAAATAGACATGCATCCAGTCAGACTTTCCCGGTTAACAAATGTAAAATAAAAATAAATAAAATAAAATAGGTTTATGGCAGTAACTCATTACTGTTGGGATAACAGCATGTCCTATGTTAACAAAGCTTGTAGCACAGATGTAGTTAGCAGGAACAGACTGTCACATGGTGACAATATTTCATGTTTGCATGAAGAATACAAACTCAGGAAGTTACATGCATTATGAGTGTGTGGCAGTAAACCATTACTAGAGGGATAACAGCATATCCTATATTAGTCAAGCATGTACCACAGATGTAGTTAGCAGCAGCACATTATCACATAGTGACAATATCATGAGTGTGTGAAGATTACAGTACTCAGGAAGCTACATGCATTATAAGTGTGGAAGAAGAAATACATTACTAGAGGGATAACAGCATATCCTATGTTAGTGAAGCATGTATCACAGATGTAGTTAGCAGGGATTCATTACCACATGATGATAATATCTCATGTTTGTGTTAAAGCAATACTTAGAAAAGTTACTTGCATTGTAAGTGTGGAAGCAGAAATACATTACTAGAAGGATAACAGCATATCCCATGTTAGTGAAGCATGTAGCACAGATGTCGTTAGCAGGAACACATTATCACATGGTGACAATATCTCATATATGTGCGAAGATTACCATACTCAGGAAGTGATGTGCATTATAACAGTGGAGGCCAAAATACATTACTAGAGGTATAACAGCATATCCTATGTTAGTGAAGCATGTAGCACAGATACAGTTAGCAGGAATACATTATAATATGTTGACAATATCTCGTGTGTGTGTGAGGAATTCAGTACTCAGGAAGTTAGCTGCATTGTAAGTGTGTAGCAGAAATGCATTACTAGAGGGATAATGGCATATCCTATGTTAGTGATCCATGTAGCACAGATGTAGTTAGCAGGAACGCATTATCACATGATGACAATACATCATGTGTGTTTGAAGAGTACAGTACTCAGGAATTTACAAGCATTATCAGTGTGGAGTTAGAAATACATTACTAGAAAGATAGCATATCCTATGTTAGTGAAGCATGGAGAACAGATGTAGTTAGGAACAAATTATCACATGGTGACAATATCTCATGTATGTGTGAAAAATGCAGTACTCAGAAAGTTACAAGCATTATAAGTGTGCAGCAGAAATACATTACTAGAGGGATAACAGCATATCATATGTTAGTGAAGCATGTAGCACAGATGTAGTTAGCAGGAACACATTATCACATGGTGGCAGTATCTCATTTGTGTGTGAAGAATACAATACTCAAAAAGTTACAGGCATGATAAGTGAGCAGAAGAAATACATTACTAGAGAGATGACAGTATACCCCATGTTAGTGAAGCATATAGCACAGATATAGATAGTAGAAACAAATTATAAAATGGTGAGAATATCTCAAGACTCTGTGAAGAATACAATAGTCAGAAAGTTACATGCATTATACGTGTGCAGCAGAAATACATTACTAGATGGATAACAGCATAACTTATGTTAGTGAAGCATGTAGCACAAATGTAGTTAGCAGGAATACATTATCACATATTGACAAAATCTGATGTGTGTGTGAATAATACAGTACTCAGGAAGTTAGCTGCATGATGCATATGAAGCAAAAATACATGACTAGAGGGATAACAGCATATCCTATGTTAGTGAAGCATGTAGCACGGATGTAGTTACTAGGAACACATTATCACATGGTGACAATATCTCATGTGTGTGAAGAATACAATACTCAGGAGGTTACATGCATTATAAGTGTGGAGGTAGAAATACATTACTAGAGGAATAAAAGCACATCCTATGTTAGTTGAAACATGTAGCACAGATGTAGTTTGCAAGAACACATTATCACATGGTAACAATATCTCATGTGTGTGTGAAGAATACAATACTCATGAAGTTACCTGCATTATAAGTGTGGAGCTAAAATATATTACTAGAGGGATAACAGCATTTTCAATGTAGCACAGATGTAGTTAACAGTAATACATTATCACATTGTGAAAATCTCTGATGTGTGGTTGAAGAATACAATACCTGCGAAATTACATACATTATAAGTGTGCAGCAGAAATACGTTACTAGAAGGATAACAGCATATCCTATGTTATTGAAGCATGTAGCACAGATGTAGTTAGCAGGAATACATTATCATATGGTGACAACACCTCATGTGTGAGTGAAGAATACAGCACTCAGGAAGTTACATGCATTATAAATGTGTGGCAGAAAGACATTATTGGAGGGATAACAGCATATCCTATGTTAGTCAAGCATGGAGAAAATCTGTAGTTTGCAGGAACACAAGGTGACAATAACTTAAGTTGTCTGAAGAATGCAATACTCAGCTAGTTACATGCATTATAAGTGTGCAAAATAAATATATTACTAGAGGTATAACAGCATATCCTATGTTAGTAAAGCATGTAGCAGAGTTGTAATTAGCAGGAACGTCTTATCTCATAGTGACAATATCTCATGTGTGTGTGAAAATACAATAATCTTTAACTTACCTGCATTATAAATGTGGATATAAAATACATTACTAGAGGGATAACAACATTTCCTATGTAGCACAGCTGAAGTTAGCTGGAATACATTATCACATGGTGACAATATCTCATGTGTATGAAGAATGCAATACTCAGGAAGTTACATGCATTATACGTGTGCAGCAGAAATAAATTACTAGAGGGATAACAGCATATCCTATGTTAGTGAAACATGGAGCACAGATTTATTTAGCAGGAATACATTATCACATGGTGGCAATATCTCATGTGTATGTTAAGAATACAATACTCAGAAAGTTACATGCATTGTAAGTATGCAGCACAAATACATTACTAGAGGGATGACAGCATATCCTATGTTAGTGAAGCATGTAGCACAGATGTAGTTAGTAGTAACACATTATCACATGGTGACAATATCTCATGAGTGTATGAAGAATACAATACTCAGGAAGTTACATACATTATAAGTGTGCAGCAGAAATACATTACTAGATGGATAACAGCATATTTTATCTTAGTGAAGCATGTAGCACAGATGTAGTTAGCAGGAATACATTATCACATGGTGATAATATCTCATGTGTGTGTGAAGAATACAATAATCAGGAAGTTAGCTGCATTATAAGTGTGCAGCAGAAATGCACAACTAGAGGGATAACAGAATATTCTATGTTAGTGAAGCATGAAGCGCAGAGGTATTTAAAAAATAAAATAAAATAAATAGCTTTCTAGGAACACATTATCACATGGTGACAATAACTCATGGGTGTGTGAAGAAAACAATACTCAGGAAGTTACATGCATTCTAAGTGTGGTTGTAGTAATACATTACTAGTGGGATAACAGCATATCCTCTGTAGCACAGATGTAGCAGGAATAAATTAAAGTATAAAGTGTGTGGCAGAAATACATTACTAGAGGGATAACAGGATATCATATGTTAGTGAAGCATGTAGCATAGATGTAGTTAGCTGGAATAAATTATCACATGGTGACAATATCTCATGTGTGTGTGAAGAATGCAATACTCAGGAAGTTACATGCATTATAAGTGTGATGGAGAAATGCATTACTAGAGGGATAACAGCATATCCTATTTTAGTGAAGCATGTAGCACAGATGTAGTTTGTAAGAGCACATTATCTCATGGTGACAATATCTGATGTGTGTGCGAAAAATACAATACTCATGAACTTACCAGCATTATAAGCGTGGAGCTAAAATGCATTAATTGTGGGATAACAGCATTTCCTTTGTAGCAGAGATGTTGTTAGCAAGAATACATTATCACATGGTGACAATATCTCGTGTGTGTGAATAATACAATACTCAGGAAGTTAAATGCATTGTAAGTGTGCAACAGAAATACATTACTAAAGGATAGCATATCCTATTTTACTGAAGTATGTAGCACAGATATAGTTAGCAGGAATATATTATCACGTGGTGGCAATATCTCAT
Source organism: Protopterus annectens (assembly GCF_019279795.1). Classification (NCBI taxonomy): domain Eukaryota; kingdom Metazoa; phylum Chordata; order Ceratodontiformes; family Protopteridae; genus Protopterus; species Protopterus annectens. The sequence continues at coordinate 88,566,998 of NC_056750.1, forward strand.
GTGGGTTTGAAGAATACAATACTCGGGAAGTTACTTGCATTATAAGTGTGTGGCAGAAATACATTACTTGAGGGATAACAGCATATCCTGTGTTAGTGAAGCATGTAGCACAGATGTAGTTAGCAGTAATACATTACCACAGGGTGAAAATATCTCATGTGTGTGTGAAGAATACAATACTCAGGATGTTACATGCATTGTAAGTGTGTGGCAGATATACATTACTAGAGGCATAAGAGCATATGATACATTAGTGAAGGATGTAGCACAGATGTAGTAAGTAGGAACACATTATCACATGGTGACAATATCTTATGACTCTGTGAAGAATACAATACTCAGGAAGTTACATGCATGATAAAAGTGTGGCATAAAAAACATTACTAGATGGATAACAGCATGTTTTATGTTAGTGAACCATGTAGCACAGATGTAGTTAGCAGGAATACATTATCACATATTGACAATATCTCATACGTCTGTGAATAATACAGTACTCAGGAAGTTAGCTGCATTATAAGTGTGCAGCTGAAATACATAACTAAAGGGATAACAGCATATCCTATGTTACTGAAGCATGTAGCACAGATGTTACTAGGAACACATTATCATATGGTGACAATATCTTGTGTGTGTGAAGAATAAAATGCTCAGGAAGTTACATGCATTACAAGTGTGGAGGTAGAAATACATTACTAGAGGGAGAACAGCATATCCTATATTACTTGAAACATGTAGCACATATGTAGTTTGCAGGAACACATTATAACATGGTGACAATATCTCATGTGTGTGAAGAATACAATACTCAGGAAGTTACATGCATTATAAATGTGGAGGTAGAAATACATTACTAGAGGGATAAAAGCATATCCTATGTAGCACAGATGTAGCAGGAATAAATTACTACATGGTGACAATATCCAGTGTGTGTGAATAATACAGTACTCAGGACATTATATTCATTATAAGTGTGTGGCAGAAATACAGTACTAGAGGGATAACAGCATATCAGATGTTAGTGAATCATGCAGCATAGATGTAGTTAGCAGGAATACATTATCATATGGTGACAATATCTCATGTGTGTGTGAAGAATTCAGTACTCAGGAAGTTAGCTGCATTATAGGTGAGCAGCAGAAATACATTACTAGAGGGATAACAGCATATCCTATGTTAGTGAAGCATGGAGAACAGATGTAGTTAGCAGGAACAAATTATCACATGGTGATAATATCTCATGTGTGTGTGAAGAATACAATACTCAGAAAGTTACATGCATTATAAGTGTGCAGCAGAAATACATTACTAGAGGGATAAAAGCATATCCTATGTTAGTAAAGCATGTAGCATATATATAGTTAGCAGGAATACTTTATCACATGGTGGCAATATCTCATTTGTGTGTGAAGAACACAATACTCACGAAGTTACATGCATTATAAGTGTGTGGCAGAAAGACATTACTAGAGGGATAACAGCATATCCTATGTTAGTGAAGCATGTAGCACAGATGTAGTTAGCAGGAGCACATTATCACCTGGTGACAATATCTCATGTATGTGTGAATAATACAATACTTTTAACTTACCTGCATTATAAGTGTGGAGCTAAAATACTTTAATAGAGGGATAACAGCATTTTCTATGTAGCACTGTGGAAGTTAGCAGGAATACATTATCACATGGTGAGAATATCTCATGACTCTGTGAAGATGACAATACTCAGGAAGTTACATGCATTATAAGTGTGCAGCAGAAATAAATTACTAGAGGGATAACAGCATATCCTATGATAGTGAAGTATGTAGCCCGGAAGTAGTTAGCAGGAATACATTATCACATGGAGACAAAATCTAATCTGTATGTTAAGAATACAATACTCAAAAGGTTACATGCATTGTAAGTCTGCAGCACAAATACATTACTAGAGGGGTGACAGCATATCCTATGTTAGTGAAGCATATAGTATACATATAGTTAGTAGGAACACATTATCACATGGTGGCAATATCTCATGACTCTGTGAATAATATAACACTAAGGAAGTTACATGCATTATAAGTGTGCAGCAGAAATAAATTGCTAGAGGGATAACAGCATAACTTATGTTAGTGAAGAATGTAGCACAAATGTAGTTAGCAGGAATACATTATCACATATTGACAATATCTCATGTGTGTGAATAATACAGTACTCAGGAAGTTAGCTGCATTATAAGTGTGCAGCAGAAATACATAACTAGAGGGATAACAGCATATCATATGTTAGTGAAGCATGTAGCACAGATGTAGTTACCAGAAATACATTATCACATACTGACAATATCTCATGGGTGTGTGAAGACTACAATACTCAGGAAGTTACATGCGTTATAAGTGTGGAGGTAGAAATACATTACTAGAGGGATAACAGCATATCCTATGTTAGTGAAGCATGTAGCATAGATGTAGTTAGCAGGAATTCATTATCTTATTGTGATAACACCTCATGTGTGAGTGAAGAATACAACACTCAGGAAGTTACATGCATTATAAATGTGTGACAGAAAGACATTATTGGAGGGATAACAGCATATCCTATGTTAGTTAAGCATGGAGAAAAGATGTAGTTAGCAGGAACACATTATCACAAGGTGACAATATCTTAAGTGTGTCTGAAGAATGCAATAAGCAGAAAGTTACATGCATTATAAGTGTGCAATAGAAATATATTACTAGAGGGATAACAGCATATCCTATGTTAGTAAAGCATGTAGCATAGATGTAGTTAGCAGGAATTCATTATCACACTGTGGAAATATCTTATTTGTCTGTGAAGAATACAATACTCAGGAAGTTACATGCATTATAAATGTGTGGCAGAAAGACATTACTGGAGGGATAACAGCATATCCTATGTTAGTGAAGCATGTAGCACAGATGTAGTTAGTAGTAACACATTATCACATGGTGACAATATCTCATGAGTGTTTGAAGAATACAATACTCAGGAAGTTACATACATTATAAGTGTGCAGCAGAAATACATTACTAGATGGATAACAGCATATTTTATCTTAGTGAACCATGTAGCACAGATGTAGTTAGCAGGAATACATTATCACATGGTGACAATATCTCAGTGAAGAATACAATACTCAGGAAGTTAGCTGCATTATAAGTGTGCAGTAGAAATGCACAACTAGAGGGATAACAGAATATTCTATGTTAGTGAAGCATGAAGCACAGATGTAGTTTCTAGGAACATATTATCACATGGTGACAATAACTCATGCGTGTGTGAGGAAAACAATACTCAATAAGTTACATGCAGTCTAAGTGTGGTTGTAGTATTATATTACTAGTGGGATAACAGCATATCCTCTGTAGCACAGATGTAGCAGGAATAAATTATCACATGGTGACAATATCTCATGTGTGCATGAATAATACAGTACTCAGGAAGTTACATGCATTATAAGTTTTTCTTTCTTTTTTTTTTTATTTATTTAATTTATTTAACATTTGTTGACCGGGAATGTCTGACTAGGTTCCACAGAGCCTGTTTTCAGCAGAGGCCTGGGGAGAAATGCTCCAGATGCATGTCTTTGGAATGTGGGAGGAAACCGGAGTACCCGGAGGAAACCCACGTGAACACAGGGAGAACATGCAAACTCCACACAGAAGGCACCCCAGCCAAGAATCGAACCGGAGAACCTCTTGCTGTGAGGTGACAATGTTAACCACTGCACCACTGTGCCACCCTGTGTGTGACAGAAATACATTACTAGAGGGATAACAGCATATCCTATGTTACTGATGCATGTAACACAGATGCAGTTAGCAGGAACACATTATCACATGGTGACAATATCTCATGTATGTGTGAAGCATACAATACTCTGAAAGTCACATGCATTATAAGTGTGCAGCAGAAATACATTACTAGAGGGATAACAGGATATCCTATGTTAGTGAAGCATGTAACATAGATGTAGTTAGCAGGAATAAATTATCTCATGGTGACAGTATCTCATGTGAGTGTGAAAAATACAATACTCATGAACTTACCAGCATTATAAGTGTGGAGCTAAAATACATTAATAGAGGGATAGCAACATTTCCTTTGTAGCAGAGATGTTGTTAGCGGGAATACATTCTCACAAGGTGGCAATATCTCATGTGTGTGTGAAGAATACAATACTCAGGAACTTAAATGCATTGTAAGTGTGCAGCAGAAATACATTACTGGAGGGATAGCATATCCTATTTTAGTGAAGTATGTAGCACAGATGTAGTTAGCAGGAATATATTATCACATGGTGACAATATCTCATGTGGGTTTGAAGAATACAATACTCGGGAAGTTACTTGCATTACAAGTGTGTTGCAGAAATACATTACTAGATGGATAACAGCATATTCAGTGTTAAATGAAGAAGGTAGACCACCACCACGAACAAAGTTGAAGCTTTATTTCATATAAAATCCAAAAGAGTAAGCGCTTTCGCGTGCTGCCAATGCACGCTTCTTCAGACAAATTCAAAGCATTGTAGTAAACCATACCTTTATATATCTAACGGCAACAGTGTTTAATCAATTAATCAATTAATTAATTATACCATTAGATTCTTAAATCATCAAATTATTTAAAGCTATATAGTATAGATTACATTCTGTGATGTTTAGTCAGTAAAAAAATATAAACATATAGACTACAACTTTTATATTCATTTCGTTATATAAAATAGCGTTTCACACTAACATCTCTCAATACTGATGCTGTATGTGAATCGATGTATGAATTCATCTTCTTAATAAGAATAAAAAAATAAAAAAATAAAATAAAATAGAATGCTGTTCTTTATATATATAATTTCTCCTTATGTTAATTACATAGTCTGCCCAGCTGTATTCAGGATATTTACCGTTTCAGTAATAGAAACTAAATATATATGGCAGACGAGGGATGTCTCGGAACGACCTGGTATATTGTATATAATATGAGGAATTAAAACTACTATTAAAACTACTATTAAAATATATATGTGTCTATTAAGATGTGTGTGCATTACATATAATATATATTCAATGTCATAATTATTATCTATTAAATAAATACTAAATGATCAGTTAAAAACTAACTATGATATAAATATGAATATAAATATCAAATAAATATAATGTATATATATATATGCAATAAATAGTATATAACATCTGTAAATATTATAAAAAATGCTCGGTATAATGATTGAATATAAAGAACTAGTAACTATAGCAATTTGAATAGAACATATACTATATAGAAAATGTATGAAAAAATATGAAAAATATATATTAAAATATTGCATCATATTGTGCTAAATACTCATTTCCTATATATTGGATATAAAGTGACATAGTGTGACATAAATATAAAAATATACACAAATCATGAAATCAAAAAATGAATAAAAATTCATTTACCACTCATTCTGAAAATTCATTACTAAAAACATAAACCTTATTTCTCATAGCAAGACCTGCAGGATAATGGATAGAAAGGATAGATAAATATGTAGGACACTTCAACAAATATTCATAATTCTGTGTAAAATATATCTAGATACTATGTCTAACTAATAAGATATATATGGACATCTCAAAAGATGCCATATAGAGTATATGATGTTAATGGAAACACATTATGATATTCATTTATGTATATGTCTGCTCACATATGTAATACACAGAGCTCTTGATTATACAATGGGATGTGCATGGACTGGACAGATCAATGATATTTCCTTTTCTTCAGATGTGATCTAATGCTAATGTAACTATTAAGGCCAGGATGCTTTTGTGCTCTAATCCTGTATATCCAATCTAGCTCTAGGTTCTCTAGGTCATTGAAATTATCACCTCTTCTTATGTTAGGCATTCTTTTTTGTAATACCCTGAAAACAAAGGTATGATTCGGACATTCAGAGATATGTTTGGATAGAGCATTTTTGTGATCCTTCTTTTTTATAGCATATAAATGCTCTTGTATCCTGTCCCTAAGTCTTCTTGTTGTCATGCCCACATAAAAAGCCGGGCATAACTCACAAGTCGCTAAGTAGATTACATTGGTGTCATCACAACTAGCTGGACAACTAATATCAATATCTTGTAGTAATTCAGAATGTAGAAACTTCTTGTTAGTGGATATCCATTTGCATGAAGTGCATCCTCCACAGGGGACAGTGCCCATAGTGGCTATATTATTACTTGCACTATTAAACTTTTCATTACATAGAATTCTTTTTAAGTTCTGCATATTTTTATATGTAAAGGATGCTCTGTTTCCTATTAGTCTCTTTACATCCTCATTGGTAATTAATATTGACCAGTTTTTGCTGATAATATCAGTAATGTATTTATTATCACTAGTATAACTGATGATGCATCTTATTTGCTTATGCTCTTGATGTTCTAGATGCCTATTACCATCCTTGTGTTGAAATATGACCCTTGGTTTATAGCAATCATCATTCATGAATTTTTCTTTTATACATGCTATATCATATTGATTGTAACCTCTGTCCAAAAGTAGGGATTCTAGTTTGTGAAATTCAATATTGCGTTCAATTTTATCCTGGCAGATCCTGTTTATCCTTGTAAACTGCCCTTTTATAATATTGGAAAAAATGAATCTGGGGTGCATACTATCATGTACTAGTAGTGTATTTTTCCAACACTCTTTTCTGTAAAGAGATGTAACTAGTCTACCTTTATTCTCTTTTCTAATATTGAGGTCTAAAAAATTAACATTGGAATAAGAATATTCTATTGAAAATCTGAGGAAATCTGTGGTTTTCTCTAAATCTTTAACAAAAGCTTTGAGTTCCTCAGGGGTTCCATCCCAAATTAATAATATGTCATCAACAAACCTAAAATACGCCAATACTTTATGATATGCCATGTGTGAGAAAAGACATGTGGTCTCCCATTTATATACGACCAAATTAGCATATGAGTTAGCGCAGGGGGTGCCCATAGCCACCCCCCACTGTTGTAGATAATAAGAATTATTAAACATCATAGCATTCTTAGTGAGCACTATCTCTAGTAATGCATTTAATAAAATCTGTTCACTATTGTTATAAATTCCAGATTCATTCAATATATATCTTATGGCCTCTAAGCCATATGTGTTTGGTATCGCCGTAAAAAGACTCTGCACATCTAGTGTAACTAGTAAGTGTTTGTCAGAGATTTGTTTCTGTATATTATTAAGCTGCTGAATCAAATGGTATGAGTCTTTTAAAATAGTGGTGATTTTGTTCACTATAGGTTTTAATTTCTTTTCAATAAATATCGACATGTTTTCCGTGACCCACTGATGTCCTACTACTATGGGACGTAGGGGTGGTGGTATTATACCCTTGTGCATTTTGGGTAACCCCTTAATGTAAGGTATAAGTGGGTGTTCAATAAGCAAAAACAAATAAAACTCATGACTAATTTGTCTAGTGACCATCATATCATAGATGTCATGGTGTACCTCGTATATTAATTTATCTATTGTCTTCTTATCTATCTCCTTATATGTGAGATCATTATTTAAAAGTGTAACCATATATTCTATATAGTCTACTTTATTAAGTATAACAATCCCCCCTCCCTTGTCTGCAGGTCTAATCGTCACAGTACTATCCTTAGATAGAGTGTTCATTGCTAACCTTTCTTCCTTGGAAATATTATGAAAGAGTGCCTTTGCACCTTTTTCATGACTTGCATAGTATTTATATAGATCGTTTTCACATGCTTTGATAAAGCATTCTAGGCACGGGTGTAAAGCAGGTGAAAAGGTGCTTTTTCTTTTATAGCATTCAAAGCCATTCACTCTCTCATTCAAACTATTGCTATTCTGAGTGGTTTGTTTAAAAAATAGCGCCAAAGCTATATTGCGAGTAAAATAACGCAACTCTGTTAATAAAGTAGAAACATTACTGACTTGAGCTGGTATGAAGCTCAATCCCTTATTTAACAGTTTGTAGTCTGTTTCCGTCAATACTATGTCAGACAAATTAAAAACCAGGTCGTTCATTCCTTTCCTCGCCCCCTCTTGCTCGTCGGTTCTCCTGATGTTCGTCTTTTCCGCCTTCCATGGCTTGTCGATCTTCCTCTGGACTCTCTTTGTTGACATACAGGAAGTGGTAAAAAAGAGTCCAGGTTTGTTTGCTGTAGTTTCGGTCTCGCTCCCGGCCCATGTTGAATTGTCAGTGCTAGCTGATTGGTTCTCACTAATCAATCGTCTTGCTCTTCCTTCAACCCCTTCGGTTCGTTGTTGTCCTTCGCTTTGGTTATATCTTGGCCATACAAAGACCTGGCCATTAGCAAAATCTTGTACATCTCTCTGTAATTTACATAGTTTGAGCACTTGTAGACGTTCTCCATAAGCACTAACTTGATTAATAAGACTGTCAATTTTGTTTGCAAATATTTCCCCTTTAAATCTCTTGCTTATGTCTTTAAATAGTGAATCAGTTTTTGTTGCTAATTCGTTTTCGATCGGTTGAAAATAGTCAATGATTAATTGTATATATTTATAACCAAGCTCAATGTTCATTTTTTGCCAGTTCTTTAAAAGCACGGGGTGGCTACTGCCGTAAGAGGGAATGCAAAGTACCCTCATTCCCCTGGGTACTACTTTATGATGAAGGCATGCCTCTAAGTGGCGGCGTTGCCACATCAATCTAAATTGTTTATACAGATCATTTTCCAGTTCTTTATATAATGGATTAAAGTCATTGAGTAGGTTAACAGTACCTGATTCCGTTGTGCTAGATTGCACAGACAGATCCATATTTAGCAACGGATTGGATCTCTGCTCCATAAGATGAATCCATTTGGAATTGGACATCATTCTTTCCGGATGGTAATCAAGTTCGACAGCTGAGTTATCCATCGTGTAGGGAGTCGGTGAACAGCCAAGCAGCAAAACAGTTACAAACCAAAAAGGCACACCTTTTCCCTCAAAGTTGGTCGACCACAAAAAACCAGCGACAATTAAATGAAGAAGGTAGACCACCACCACGAACAAAGTTGAAGCTTTATTTCATATAAAATCCAAAAGAGTAAGCGCTTTCGCGTGCTGCCAATGCACGCTTCTTCAGACAAATCCAAAGCATTGTAGTAAACCATACCTTTATATATCTAACGGCAACAGTGTTTAATCAATTAATCAATTAATTAATTATACCATTAGATTCTTAAATCATCAAATTATTTAAAGCTATATAGTATAGATTACATTCTGTGATGTTTAGTCAGAAGCAAAATATAAACATATAGACTACAACTTTTATATTCATTTCGTTATATAAAATAGCGTTTCACACTAACATCTCTCAATATTCAGTGTTAGTGAAGCATGTATCACAGATGTAGTTAGCAGGAATACATTACCACAGGGTGACAATATCTCATGTGTGTTTGTGTGTGAAGAATACAATACTAAGGATTTTACATGATT